>NC_072421.2:144282500-144490000 GCF_028858775.2 Pan troglodytes | reverse complement strand
GCTTCTCTGGGCCTGAACAGATTTCACTTATTATGGACTGGTTTTAACCTTATAGTCTTTGAGTTCTCACACTTCGTGGGTAGTGAGTATTTGGACCTCATTGCCTGTGTATGGGAGAGGTTTGTGATTTTGACTACTAATAAATTACCCTTTCCACATAAGTGACTAAGGGCAATCAGTCGCTTTCCTGTATCCAAAGGCCATCTGGTTAAGGTTTTGTTTTACATTTCACAGGGCAGCCCTGCCTAGCTCAAGGTTTTATGCAAAGAGCACAATTCCAGATCTCCGCAACCTGGACCTACAGCCTCCACAGCATTCCCTACCTTGGTCATGACAGGGGAGTCACAACCTCAAACCTGTACTGAAAAACATCATTCTAATCTGATGCAGACTTTCCATTCTTAGCTACGGTTCACCACTTTGGAATCAACACTTTGGCTTTAATTTTTTTTTTTCCTTTCTCCTGGCACACAGATATGTCCTTTGCTTTCAGGATCTGCTGATTACTATTTAATATAATAATTTATTCTGCATTTTTCTGTCCTTTCAGTAGTAGGGTGAGGATCATTTTCCGCATCAGCTCAGTCGGCTATATTAATCGGAAATTAAGTTTATTAATAGAGATGCTTACTTCAGCAGAGATTCCAGAGCCCACACGAGTAGGTAGGAAGGTCAACCTACAAAATAAAAAGCGTCTAGCCCTTGGGAATTCTTTCTGATATTGTCTTTGGAAATCAAGCTCAGGATGAGCCATTCTCATAAAGAAGATTATTATATTTGCCTTATCAGAGAAAGGCATTTATGTAATAGGCTTTCTAATTTGCTTGCTAAATCCCGGAAATAATGCTTTCATGATTTAATGCAAAAAGTTCCAGAGGATTTTTTTCATGCAAATAATAATCTATCCTCTCTTTCCTTAGGGAGAAAAAAAAATCTCATTTTCACTCCTTACTAAGGTTCATAAGTATAATCATTATCCACAAACTGAATCCATAGCTACTTAACATCCAGTTGATCTTTTATAATTTTTGTCACTTCAGTAACTAGGTGAGCTCAGTTTCTTATTTGCCATTGCTATCTGAATGTTTAGTTAGTATAAGCAAAATATCCATATCAGTAAATTGATAATTTTTAAAAAGTTATTCTGATTTATAAAACCAATATGCATTCACTGGAGAGAATGTGAAATAATCATGATGGTGTAAGGAAATATTAATACATTCTACTTCAGAAAATTTCTTATATCAGATTTAACCAATATCTCTGTGCATGTGTGTGTGTACAGTATTTTTATATAGTACTACAGTTGAACATGTGTGTACGCACATGCACACATATACAGATGCAGAAAAGCATGCAGAAGTACCTGTATGTGTTCAAGCATATCAACACAAATATCTATACCTGTGCCATGCATATATATATAGTGGCCATACAGTCTGCTTTAGTTGGCTCAGGCTGCCATAACAAAGTATCACATACCAGATGTTTTAAGCAACAAAAATTGATTCCTCACAGTTCTGGAGCAGTTCTGGAGGCTGGAAGTCCCAAACCAGGGTATTAGCAATGTTGGGTTTGGGTGAGGATCCTCTTCCTGACTTACTACCTTCTTGCTGTGTCTTCATATAATGGAGAGAGATCTCTGGTGTGTCTTCCTCTTTTCATAAGGGCACCGGTTCCACTGGATTTGTGCTCTACCCTTAAAACTTCCTTTAACATCCTTAAAGGCCCTACCTCCAATATAGTTTCATGGGTGGAATGGAGGGGGAGGCTAAAGCCTCAACATGTGAATTTGAGCAGGTAGACACAATTCAGTCCATAGCACAGTCAATAATGTTTAATTTTTTTAATTAAAATGATAATGTAGATTTTTTATATTAAAAAAATTAGTTTCCATAGTAATAAATGATTTGAGACTTACAGGGGACAGAGATAATATTTTAATGAACATTCATACTCCTCCCACACTTTTGATATATATTGTCATTTAGCCATAATTGACTAAAATTTTTATTTGATCTTGTTTTACTATTTAGAAATAAAATGTTATTGATTCAGTGGAGACCCTTGTGTAATTTTCTCTGGCCCATTAACTCCTCTTCTCCAGGCATAACAGCAGTCTTTAGCTAGGTGATCATGAGTCTCTGCATTTTTTGATAAACTTTTTCTAAATCAAGTCTAAACTCGAGTGTCTGCAAACCTTGACACCGAGGGCTACATCAACATGTGTCTTCAATTAAACTTGAAAGGCAGTCTAGCCCATAAGGACTGCAATTCTTAGGCTATTCCTAGTGCTAAACTAGGCCCAGAGACAGGGGACTGAGTGGGCATAGGACATGCTGAGACACTAGCCAGCTGGGGCAGCCAAGGGAGTACTGGCATCACGACTCTCAGGATGCACAGTCTGCGAATCCAAAAGAGACCCCTTTCTTTTACCTTGAGGGAAGGAGACGAAAGAGTGGGGAGGACTTTGTCTTGCAAATAAGTTACCAGCTCAGTCACAGCAGGATAGGGAACTTATGAGAGTCACGAGGCCCCCACGGGGGCCCTAGCTCTCAGACAATAATTTGCAGGCCCTACCTCCCGGACAATGTTTCAGGACACACCCTGGGCCAGAAGAAAACGCACTGCCTTGAAGGAGAAGACCAAGTCCTGGCAGCATTCATCATCTGCTAACTGAAGAGCTCTTGGTCCCTGAATAACCAGCAGCGATACCCAGGTACTACACTGAAAGAGTTTGGTGAGCCTCTGAGAATTGCTGGCTTCAGGTGAAACTCAACTTATTACCAGCTGTGGTAGCTATGGGGCAAAACTCCTCCTGCTTCAGAAAAACAAAAGGAAAAGTAAATGGGACTTTGTCTTGCACCTTAGGTACCAGCATGGCCACGGTGTGTGTGTGTGTGTGTGGTGGTGGTGGTGGTGGTGGGCGGGGTAGGGGCGGTTAGAGCAAAAAGCAGGCTCTTGGGGTCCCTGATTCTAGAACTTAAATCTTAGATGGCACTTCTGGGCATTCCCTGGGCCAGAAGGGAGACTACTACCCTGAAGGGTGAGTCCCAGGCCAGGCAGCATTCACCACAAGCTGACATAAGAGACCTCGGGCCTTATAGGAACATCAGTGGTAATCTGGCAGTACTCCTTGTGGCTGGGGTTGGCAGTGACTATGGGGTGAGGCTCCTCTGCGTTTGGAAAGGAGATGGAAGAGTGGGAAGGACTGCATCCTGCGGTTTGGGTGCCGCTTCTAAAGTTTTTGACTCTAGGTCCTGACTCCCAGACTGCACTTCTGGATCCACCCAGGGCTGGGGGGATCTTGTCACCCTGAAGGGAAGGACACAGGCCTGGCTGGCTTTGCCACCTGTTGATTGTGTAAGGCCAGGGCCTGGAGAAAACATAGGCAGTAGCCAGGGAGTGGTTATAGCACTACTTGGGCAAAATCAAGCACTGTGCTGGCTTCAGGTCTGATGCAGCACGGTCATAGAGGTGATGGCAACAGAGGGGCTTGTATCGCTTCACCCTCTGCTTTAGGTGGTTCAGAATAGAAAGAGAGACTTTGTATGATTGGGAGAATGTGAGAGAAGAGAACAAGAGTCTCTTCCTGGTAATCCGAAGAATTTTCCTGGATCTTGACCAAGACCATCAAGGCGGTACCTCTTACCAGTGTGCAAGAACCACATTATTGCTGGTCTTGAGGTGCCCCCTAAAGCAGATACAGCATATATCACAATACCCAAGTCCTTTCAAATATATGAAAATTGTTCCCAAAAAGGGCAGCTGCAAATAAGCCCAGATGTTGAAGACCACAATAAATACCTAACTATTCAATGGCCAGACACCAATTAACATCTAATAACATCTACTAAGATCAAAGCCATCCAGGAAAACACGACCTCACAGAATGAAGTAAATAAGCCCCCAGAAACCAACCCTGGAGAAACAGATATGTGACTTTTCAGATAGAGAATTCAAAATAGCTGTGTTGAGAAAATTGAAAGAAACTGAAGATAACACAGAGAAAGAATTCCACATTCTACAGATAAATTTAACAAAGAGATCAAAATATTTTAAAAAAGAATCAAGCAGAAATTCTAGAACTGAAAAATGGAATAGTCATACTGAAGAATGCATCACAGCCCTTTAATAGTAGAATTGATCAAGTGGAAGAAAGAATTAGTGAGCTTGAGGACAGGCTATATGAAAATACACAGTCAGAGAAAAGAAAAGAAAAAAAAGAAAGCATACCTAAAGACTCTAGAAAAATAGCCTCAAACAAGTAAATGGGTGAGTTATTGGCCTTAAAGAGGAAGCAGAGAAAAAGATAGGGTAGAAAGTTTATTCAATGGGATAATAACAGAGAAATTCCCAAACCTAAAGAAAGACGTCAATATCCAAGTAGAAGAAAGTTATAGAACACCAAGCAGATTTAACAGAAAGAAGACTACCTCAAGGCATTTAATAATAAAGCTCCCAAAGGTCAATGATAAAGAAAATATTCTAAAAGTAGCAAGAGAAAATAAACAAATAACATAAAATAGAGCTCCAATATATCTGGCAGCAGACTTTCAGTGGAAACTTTACGGGCCAGGAGAGAGTGGCATGACATGCTTAAAATACGGAAGAATAAAAAGCTTTTACCCTAGAATACTGTATCTGGTGAAAATATCCTTAAAATATGAAGGATAAATAAAAACTTTCCCAGACAAACAAAACCGAAGGAATTTCATCAACACCACACCTGTCCTATAAGAAATGCTATAGAGAGTACTTTGACCACAAAGAAAAGGACATTAATGAACAATAAATAATCACTTGAAAGTACAAAACTCACTGGTAATAATAAATACACCAAAAAACACAATATAGTAACTGTAACAGTGGTTTGTAAACTGCTGATATCCAAATTAGAAAGACTAAAAGATGAACCAATCAAAAATAATAGCTACAACTTTCCAAGACACAGTCAGTGCAATAAGATATAATTAAAAACAACAAGATTTAAAAAGTGAGGTCATGGAGTTAAGGTTTAGCAGTGTTTTATAGTTCTCCTTGTAGAGATCTTTTATCTTTTTGATCAGCTATATTCCTAGATATTTTATTTTCTTTGTATCTAGTGCAAATGAAATTGTGTTCTTAACTTGACTCTCAGCCTGGATGTTATTAGTGCATAGAAATGGTATTGGGGGGCTTATGCAGGAGGTGGGGATAGTTAACAGGTACAAAAAATAGAAAAAATAAATGAGGTCTACTATTTTATAGCACAATATGGTGACTATATACAATAATTACTTAATTGTACATTTTAAAATAACTTAAAATGTGTAATTAGATTGTTTGCAACTCAATGGATAAATGATTGATGAATGGATAGCCCATTCTTCACAATGCACTTATTTCACATTGCATGCCTGTATAAAAACATCCCATGTACCCTATAAATGTGTGCATGTACTACGTACCCACAAAAATTAAAAGTAAAAATAAATTTTAAATAAGAAATTATACTGATTTTTGTACACTGATTTTGTATCCTGAAACCTTGTGAAAATCATGTATCAGTTCTAGTAGACTTCTGGCAGAGTCTTTAGAGTTTTCTAAGCAAAGAATTACATCGTCAGTGAAGAAAGATGGTTTGACTTCTTATTTTCCTATTTGGATGCCTTTTATTTCTTTCTCTTGCTCTGGTTTCTAATAGAGTTCATATTCACTAATTTTTTCATTACTCCTCAAAGTGGACGGTTATGTTTGAGTAGTCTTACTTCATTTTTTCTTTTGCTTACTTGTTCATCAATTCATTTTTAAAAAGTTACTAAGTGCCTGTTACATGCTAGCCACAAAATCCTAGACACTTATTTCCTAGTCTCAATACTAACTGTGCTAGTATAATTGATTCCTTGCACATCACTCATACCAGGAAAACTTACAATGCCAAATGGTTCTAACATTGCTTTCTGTTTTGTTTTAAATGGACCATTAACAATTCACTTGGTACTTTAAATTTAGCTTCCCTATAACTACACATATTCTTAACTCCCAGTTTAGCTAACATTTTATTTCTTCTTTGCATCAGCCTTCCCTAATAGTAATTATAATTATAAGAAAAGCAATAAGAACAACAACACTGGTAGTAGCAGCATTCTTACTAAGTGCTAGATATTGATTACTCTTGTTATCTTATTTAATCCTCACAACTTTGAGGGTCTGGTATCAACATCCACATTTTTTCAGATTTAAAAAATATGAGATGAAGAGGTGTTAAATAACTTGCCCACAGTGACACAGGCAGTCATTTAAAACACTAGGATTTGAACACAGACACTCTGCCTTAATCAACCCTCTCCTAACTACTATACTCGGTTACCTTCACTATGAATTGTAATATCTCTAGTGATAGCAGTGATTATTAAAGAAATTATTAGCATTATAATTCCTAATTTTAGCATTCCAGCTGTTTTCATTGGTTTGAGAACTTTTGGAAACATTGTAGGCACAGTTTACCATGACCTCTATTTCTGTTACATGCTTCTGATGTCTTATTGTCCTGAAATAGGTTCTAAGTTTAACACAAATTGAAGTGTTATTTCTAAAGTATGGAACAAAGATTATCAAAGATACGGTGTGTCGTTCTTCATATTGTTAAAGATATAAACTAAGAGCTTCCTATGTATGCTTTTTCCATCAGCCAGAATACCTAACATTTCAGCTCTACCACCATTTCCTACGCTCATGGTAATTTCATTAGTCCATTCTCACACTGCTATAAACAAGTACTTGAGACTGGGTATTTTATAAAGAAAGAAGGTTTAATTGGTTCATGGTTCCACAGTCTGTACAGGAAGCATGGCTGGGGAGGCCTCAGGAAACTTACAGCAGAAGGCAAAAAGGAAGGAGGCACATCTTACATGGCCAGATAAGGAGGAAGAGAGAGTGAAGAAGGAGGTATACTTTTAAATAAACAGAACTCATGAGAAATCACTCACTGTCATAAGAAAAGCAAGAGGAAAATCCACCCCCATGATCCAATCACCTCCCACCAGGCCCCTCCTCCAACACTAGGGATGACAATTCAACATGAGATTCAGGTGGGGAAACAAATTCAAATCATATTATTCCACCCCTGGCCCCTGCCAAACCTCATGTTATTCTCATATTGCAAAATACAATTCTTCCTTCTCAACAGTCCTCCAAGTCTTAATTTATCTCAGTATTAATTCAAAAGTTAATGTCCAAAGTCTCATCTGAGAAAAGACTAGTCCCTATGCCTATAAGCCTGTAAAATAAAAAACAAGTTAGTTATTTGCAGGATACAATAAGGATATGGGCGTTGGATAAATAGTCCCTTTCTAAAAGGGAGAAATTGGCCAAAACAAAGGGACTACAGACCCCATGCAAGTCTGAAACTCAGCAGGGCAGTCATTATATCTTAAGGCTCCCAAATAACCTTCTTTGACACTAGGACTCATATCCAGGGCACACTGATACAAAGAAGGAAGGGCTCCCCACGGCCTTGGGCAGCTCAGCCCCTGTGGCTCTGCAGGGTACAAACCCTGTAGCTGCTTTCACAGGCTGGTGTTGAGTGTCTGCAGCCCTTCCAGGTGCATGGTGCAAGCTGTCTGTGGTTCTACCATTCTAGGTTCTGAGGACAGTGGTCTTTTTCTCACAACTCCACTAGGCAGTGTCTCAGTGGAAACTGTGGGGGATCCAACCTCTCACATTTCCCCTATGCGCTGCCCAAGTAGAGGTTCTCCATGAGGGCTCTACCTCTGAAGCAGACTTCGGTCTGGACATCCAGGCATTTCCATACATCCTCTGAAATCTATGGGGAGGCTCCCAAGTCTCAACTCTTGTCCACTGCACACCCGCAGGCTTAATCTACATGGAAGCAGCCAAGGCTTGGGGCTTGCAGCCTCTGAAGCCAGGGACCAAACTGTAGCTTGGTCCTTTTTAGCCACAGCTAAAGCTAAAGCAGCTGGGATGCAAAGCGCCATGTCCTGAGGCTGTACGGAGCAGCAGGGCCCTGGGTCTGGCCCAGAAAATCATTTTTTCCCTCCTAGGCTTCCAGTCCTGTGATGGGAGGGGTTGCTACAAAGGTCACTGAAATGCCCTGGAGACATTTTTTCCATTGTCTTAACTATTAACCTTCAGCTTCCCTTTACTTATGCAAATTTCTGCAGCCTTGAATTCTTTCCCAGAAAATTGGGTTTTCTTTTCTACCACATGGTTAAGCTTGATATTTTCCAAATTTTTATGCTCTGCTTCATTTTTAAATGTTAGTTCCAGGTTCAGAAAATCTCTTTGCTCACGAATAGGAGCTGATGCTGTAAGGAGCAGCCAGGCCATGTCTTGAATGCTTTGCTGCTTAGAAATTTCTTCCACCACATATCCTAAATTATCTCTCTCAAGTTCAAAGATCCCAAAGAGCAGGGGAGCAATGTTGTCAGTCTGGATACTAAAGCACAGCAAGAGTGACATTTACTCCAGTTCCCAATAAGTTTCCCATCTCCACCTGAGACTACCTCAGCCTGGACTTCACTGTCCACATAACTATCAGCACTTTGGTCACAACCATTCAACGAGTCTCTAGGAAGTTTCAAACTTTCCCTCATCTTCCTACCTTACGAGACCTTCAAACTTTCCAACCTCTGCCCATTGCCCAGTTGCAAAGTTGCTTCCACATTTTTAGTTATCTTTATAGCAATGCCCCACTTCTCTGCTCCCAAATGTATTAGTCTGTTTTCACAATGCTATAAATAACTCGCGGAGACTTAGTAATTCATAAAGAAAAGAGGTTTAATTGACTCATGATTCCACAGGCTATAAAGGAAGCACGCTGGAGAGGCCTCAGGAAACACACAATCATGGCAAAAGGTAAAGAGGAAGAAGGCACGTCTTACATGGCTGGAGAAAGAGAAAGAGAGAGAGAAGTGGGAGGTGATACACTTTTAAACAACCAGATCTAGTGAGAAATCATTCACTATCACAAGAACAGCAAAGGAGAAATTTGCCTCCATGATTCAAACACCTCCCACCAGTCTCCTCCTCCAACACTAGGGATTACGATTCAACATGAGATTTGGAAAGGGACACATATCCAAACAATATCAGTAATCATTGCTACATAACCATCACTCTCTTTCCTTGTGTGAACTGCAAGGTCTTAGGATTCTTATCATGAATGTAAAGAATCCAAAAAAGCAATTACAGATCTCTTATCAGAAGAAATGAAAGTTATTTGCCATTTATTATCAAACATGTTTCACAGAATTCTATTGAACATATCTGCAGAGCTTCCCATATGAACTATTCATTTGGGATTTTAGCCCAATTTTCTGAATAACTTTCCTTCATGAGTTTAGATTCAGACTCACCTCACTTATCATTATTAATCTGCTTTGAGAATGCAAAATCTTATTAAAAATCTTGTTATAAATTAACTTTTATCTTGTTCTCCTTTTCTAAATCTTTTTCTGATTATATCCATCTATATTTTGGGAAATATCCAAAAACAAAAAAATAAGTCATTATTATTGTTATAGTATGATAATAGGATGAAATGATCTATGAAAAACCTTTTCTGTGTGTGAGGCTGTACACCAATATTAGTTTGAAGGTCTTGTTTTTTCAGACCTGAAGAATACCAAGATGCTTAAGGTATGTGGTGGGATGGGGTATTAATATTTGGCTTGTCATGTCAGTGGGGGGAAAATGGATTGTTCAACAAACTGAACTGGACAAAATAATTTTGCATAGGGAGACCCCCCTTAAATTGGATTATTTGCTCACACTATATAAAAAAATTCCAGATGGATTATGGACGTAATTATCAAAAAACTTCTAACTCTTAGTAAAAAAATATAGTAAAGATATATTAGACCCTGAGGTAGCAAAAGCTTCTTAAAACAAGATACAAAATACACTGACTTAAAATAACCTATTATTGATTAGAATCTAAGTTGTTCATTTGCAACTCTCTGGAGATAAAATCTAGTGTTTCATCCCCAAGGCTCATGCCCTTTCAACTAGGTAACAGTGCTGCCTTAAAACAGTGCTACCTCAGTGTGACTTACTTTAAGACATTGTTAGACATATTTTATATTATTAGCATTCATACATATGCTTGTCTGCCCCCACAACCAAGATGATAAGATTGTTTGGGCAAGCTCTGTAACCCCAGCACCTATCATATTGTTTGTATATACTAAGTGATGTATTAAAATTGTGCATAGTGAATACTTTAAGGGTGATCTGTTTCTCCTCTTCTATGTATACACTATATTAGTTTTCATTATCTTTGTATATTTTATACGTCCCCAAATGCACTGTATTATTCCTTTGGTTAGAAGACCACAATTATAAGTATTTTTTAGTTTGCAAAACTTTTCAAATAATAGAACAATAAGATTTGTACAATGCGACCTACTTAAATAAAAAATAATGTATAAATAACATGATCTGGTCGTGAAAATAGTTCTAGAAGTGAAAAATCATAATCTATATCCTCCAAGAAGAGTCTGAGGGCTGTTAAAAATAAATTAGGTTTATAAAATTATTTACAAATTATCTTTCAACACTTGTCCTGTACAAGTAGTTCTGTAAAATTTCAGCAGTTTAGAAAATCAATATTAATGTCATGCTTACATATGCATTGTAAAGGAAGCAGAGCTCTCATTGCTAAAATAGGAATATATCAGAGTAGAGAAACTGCAAGAGATAGGTCCAGAGACAAGAGAGCTAAATTTTAGTTCATCTCTGTCATTAACTCACCGTATAACATTAGACCAGGCAATTAATTGCTCTGAGCCTCAGTCTCCTCACCTATGTTATAAAGGGATTTGTCTAGATCAGAGGTTCTTTACCAAGGAGACTGGGAGAATCATCTGGAGAACTGAATTTTAAGTGCAGATTCCCAAGCCTTGTCTCCTCAGAGATCCTAATTTAGTAGGTTTGGGGAGGTTTGAAACTAGGATCTGCATAGTTTTAACGAGTCCTACAGGTGATTTTAATGAGCACCCACATTAATAATTACTGTATCTGAAATCCAAACTTCCTTCTTGTTCTCTGATTCCAGACATTAATATGCTTTAGATGCTATAATTAATAACTGATATAAAGACCTTAAAATAATGCTTACTCATCTTTTTGTTTTGAAATTTTTATTTCATACTGGAGAGACTAAATATCAACCATTTAGAACAATGACAATAAAACCAAATGAACGACTGAAGCATTGGTCATGTATTTATAACAAAGTGGAATTTGTAAGAGATTGGTTCTGCAGGTAACTGAGGTTCTTATATTCTAACCCTAAAGAAACCTAGAGTGCTTTTCTTTGACAATAACAATGGTCTTAAAATTAAAAGGTATATTTACTCAGCAATCTGCCCATGGTCCTTGTTCTATCTAGTCTAACCATATTTTGGACAAACAAAAACAAAAACAAGCACAACACAACAACAACAAAAAACAGTAGTTGACACAGAAATAATGTAAGCCCTTTCAGGATCCTAGTTTATTTGCAAATGGCAGCAATTGAAAACAGATTAGCTAAGAAACACCCTGTTGCATGCCACCTCTCTCCTTAAAACACACACACATGCATGCATGCACACACACATGCACACACACACACACACGGACATGCTTACATGAATGTGTGCACCATACATATTGAGAGTTAAAACTGAGTTAAGGATGGAGAATGTGCACTGTAATACACATCTGTGCGTACACACACACACGCACACACACACTAAAATGTATATCCCACGTACCTCAGCGAAAGAGATACAATAAATAAGATTATTATTTTGAAAATATTTTCAACTCCTTACTAGGAACGATTAAAGCGTAAAGTGATGTTGAACGGAAAAAGAAGTGATCATGGATAATTACTTTAGCTGCCCGTGTTATTGTACAAAATAATGCTCTGAGAAGATATGTGGCAATCAAAATGAGCGAGTGAGCAATCAAAGCCGAAGTTGTTTCCTATGGTGAGAAATTATAATTCTCTCTCTTTCAAGTTATCTCCAAACATCATACATAGTTTGATAATTATAGCATATATTTCAACTAACTCCATGGCTGCAAATTTGAGAAAAATTCATTTCTACGGTAATGCAATTTACTACTTCCAGGTACACTTAAATTGCCTAACTCCAAGATTACTCTTTGGTAGTAAATATGTAAGATAACTGCTAAAATTGTGCAGAGTGCACTTTGAAGAATGTTCCGTGAACATGCTTATGAGAATATTCAATAAATCAATGTCCTGTTATCATATTTTGATCCAAACTACTGAAAAGGAGCACTCTACGCTTAAAGCAGAAAACGAATGTATTGCTCCTTGTACTTTCAACTGATTCCCCAAACTCATTATATTCTTGAGGTAGTGTACTTGCTTCTGGTCAGCATAAATAATAGTAACAATAGAAACAGTAATAAAGCTGGACGCGATGGCTCAAGCCTGTAATCCCAGCACTTTGTGGGGCCAAGGCAGGCGGTTCTCAAGTTCAGGAGTTTTAGACCAGCCTGGCCAACATAGTGAAACCCTGTCTCTACTAAAAATACAAAAATTAGCCAGACATGGTGGCGCACACCTGTGGTCCCAGCTACTTGGGAGGCTGAGGTAGGAGAATCACTAGAACATGGGAGACAGAGGTTGCAGTGAGCCGAGATCGCACCACTGCACTCCAGCCTGGGCAACAGAGTGAGACTCTGTCTCAAGAAAAAAAAAAAAAAACAGTAATAATGACAAATAGCGAAATTTATTTAGTGAGTGTTATGTGCCAACATTTCTAAGTGCTTTAATGAGTATTAATTATCTCATTTAGTAAATTTAAGGAATCTTTGATTCGGGTTCTTTTAAAAAATGGCAAATAATAATTGCATACTTTATGGAGTATTATGTGAATTAAGTATTTGTTTTTTTTTATTGGAGATGTAGCATAGTATATGGTGCTTAAGAGCATAGACTCTGGAGCCAGACTGGGTTAAGTCTTTTCTGGGTTACTTCCTTGATGTGTGACTGAATTCCTTTAACTTCAATGTCCTTGTCTTTAAACAATGGACTATGCTTGTCATTGTACCTACCTGGTAGAATTATGAGGATTGAATTAGTTACAACATATATAAAAGTCTTAAACAGGGTCTGGCACATAATAAATGCTATGTGAGTATTATCTACTATAATCTCAATTTTTGTATGTGACAGAGTCAGAGAATTTAATTTAATTATCAGTTTACATAGTTGATAAATAGCAGAACTAACTTAAACCAAGGCAACCGGACTCCAGAACCTCTACTATTAGGTTCAGAGTTATACAGTATTAAGTTCATTTTTATGTTTTGTGAGATATGTGAAATATTTTAAACATACAAAATGGTAGAGATAACTGTATTACTCAGAGTTTCTTAAAACATGTTCCATAGGACATTGGCTTACTTCAATGTTCCGTAAAATTATAAGAAAAGAAAATCCCACGGCAAAATATATTGGGAAATGCTGCACACTTACATTTCTTTCATGTATTTTCACAATCAATAATTGTTACTCTAAGAGTACAGTATCTCCTAAGGCAAATAAACCTATTTATTTTTGCTTAGCTTGGCATTTTTAAACGTATTTGATCACTGAACACACTTTAGCAAATGCGGGATGAATACTAATACAAAGAGATTAAGTGAGCATTTTTCTCACTAGAAAAAATAAAATGATATACCTGTAACAAGGTTCTCTGGAGAAACAGAACCAACAGGAGATATCTGTCTGTCTATCTGTCTGTCTATCTATCTATCTAGCATGTATCTATGTATCTAGATAAATTTATAGATATGGATATGATAACATTTATTATGGCAATTAGCTCATGTGATTATTGAAGCATAGAAGCTGCAAGATCTAATGGCAGTAAGTCAGAAAACTAGGAAATCCTGTGGTATAATTCAGTCAGCGTCAAGGCCTCAGAAACAGGGAGAGTGATGGTATAAGTCCTTGACTAAGTACCATGGCCTGAGAACCTGGGAAGCTGATGGTGTAAGTCCTGGATGGAATCCAAAAGCCTGAAGAGCAGGAACAATGATGTCCAAGTGTAGGAGAACATGGATATCTCAGTTCAAGCAGAGAGAAGGAATTCACCCTTCTTCCACTTTTTTGCTCTGTTCTGATCCCAGTGGATTAGATGGCCACCTGTTTTGGTGAGGGTGATTTTCTTTACACAGTCTATTGATTCAATTGCTAATCTTCTTCCGAAAGAACCTCGAAGACATACCCAAGAATAATGTTTTACCAGCTATCTGGGAAGCTCTTAGGTTAGTCAAGTTGACACTTAAGATTAATCATCATAATACCTATCATTCAGATTCTAAAAATCATCTCCAATCTTTCCCTATCTTCTGTTTCAGATATTTCTAAGCTTAGGTCCCTCCTCCAACACCCCATCCAAGAAAACATAAAACAGAGTATGACAGAAAAGCTTTGATATAGGTACTTTATTTCAGGGAAGTACTATTAAGAGAGAAAAACAAAAACAAAATTGTCAATGGCACGCCATTGAACATATAATAAATCACTATTTCTGTGCAGTTTAAATCCAAAAATTGCACAAATCAGACTCACAAAAATATGGTCTTGATCTCAAGTCCTCACATATATGTTAAGGCAGTTTATAGGCTCTCAATTCTGTTCCATTTCCAGAGCTAAATCAGGTATTTTCTGCTTCTTAGCACAATGTTATAACCTACACATTTTTTTTAGATGAGCTCCCAATGACCATCAGAAACTACGGTACCTTCAGCTATTATATGCAGAGGCTCAAAGGATAATGATTTATGATTGATTTCTGCTCACGAAATCTCTGTGTGTTAATATTCTTCCAGCATTTGCTAAAGTGTGTTAAGTGATCCACTGAATTTTTAAAAATGCCAAACTAAGCAAAAATAAACAGGCTTATTTGCCTCAGGGGTTCCTATACTCTTAAAGTATAAATATGTATTGTGACTGTCCATTAAAGAAATATAAATGTGCAGCATTTCCCAATGTATTTGGCCATGAGATCTTTTTATCTTACTATAATTTTGTAGAACATTGCAGGGAACTAATGTTATACAGAATAAACTTTGAGAAATGCTGACCAATTTTGTTATAATGATCAAATAAATAATACAAGGCAAATGCTGTTGAAAATATTGAATATGTTGCACAAAATTCAAGAAAGAAAGAATGGCAGTGTTTATTTCAAAATTGAGTCATTTACCACCATTGAATTGGGTAGTTGATTAAAATTTATTTTTCTCTATCCCCCATCTGCAGGTGGGGCCTGGAAATCTGAATTTATACTCAGTGGCTACAGTGTTCAAATACATAAAGCTTTAGAAATATTGGATTATTTTATATGCAGTTCTATGAAGTTCAGTGATTTTAAAATTTTAAATGGATAGATGATAGATAAATTGATTCTTTTTATTACAGAGAACATTTGCTTAGAAACTTAATTTGTAATTATTACAAACTTGCAATGAAGTAGCTGAAGAAAAAAAAAGAATAGCTTATAAAAGAAACCTGGGGGTCGTATCATAGAAACCAAGGACAATAATGCAATCATCCCCTGGCCACAGCTGTAACTCAGGGCATAAATGGTATCAGAACGTTCAGTCTTTTTTCCTGCTTAATTCTGACTGCTTCACTTTGTGAGCTGGATGACCACCCTTTGCTACTCAGGCTCCTCGTATTCCAGAGTCCCAGTGTCTAAAAAATAAAACTTGATTCCATCAACTTCAAATCAAAATTATCTGATAAAGACATTTGACTTGCACATTATAGGTGAAATGACTGCACCACTGAACAAATCTATTATTTTCAGTTGCATGAAGAACTAAGGAAAAAAGTGTTTGGCCAGGTATGGTTGGTACACACCTTTGGTACTATAAACTGGCCACGGGTATACAGTCATGCACTGCATAACAAAGTTTGGTCAGCAATAGTCCAGACCACATATGCGATGGAGTTTGCAAAAGTCTAGAAGGCTGTAGTTGAGAGAGCAAGCAACTTATACCTGGGTTTGAATGAAAATGACAATGAGAAGCCCCTAGAGATGGTTCCTAAGTAGTTGACTAATGATTTCTTGGAACAGGAATGCATAGCTGAAGAAGAGACAAGGGAAAAGACAACTTCAAAGGAAGAAAAAGAAGAATCCCCAGGAAAAATCACAGTGAAGGGTTTAACAGAAATTTTTCAGACCTCAACAACCTTCTTAAAAAGTTTGAAAACATGGACCCCAACATCCAAATGCTTTCATTAATAGAGAGGAATATGCATCGTGCATTAGTTGCTTACAAGCAAATCTATGATGAAAAAATAGATAACCGAAGCAAACTTCCATTTATGTGTTCTTAAAACATTGATGAAAAAGAACCAACCCAAATGTCCAGCAATGATAGACCAGATTAAGAAAATGTGGCACATATACACCATGGAATACTATGCAGCCATAAAAAATGATGAGTTCATGTCCTTTGTAGGGACATGGGTGAAGCTGGAAACCATCATTCTCAGCAAACTATTGCAAGGACAAAAAAACAAACACCGCATGTTCCCACTCATAGGTGGGAATTGAACAATGAGAACACATGGACACAGGAAGGGGAACATCACACACCGGGGCCTGTTGTGGGGTGCGGGGCAGGGGAGGGATAGCATTTGGAGATATACCTAATGTTAAATGAAGAGTTAATGGGTGCAGCACACCAACATGGCACATGTACACATATGTAAGTAACCTGCACGTTGTACACATGTACCCTAAAACTTAAAGTATAATAAAAAAAAGAAAGAAAAAGAACCTCAGAAGGGTCCTTCAGGAGATATTCCAGAAGAAGGCATTGCTATCACAGGGGAAGACAGCTCCATGTATGTTAATACCCCAGAAGAACTTCCAGTGGAAGAAGATGTAAAGGTGGAAGAGATTCGTATTGATGGCCCTGACCCCGTGTAGCCCTGGGCTAATGTGTGCGTTTGTGCCTTAGTTTTTAACAACAACAAAAAAAAAGTTTAAAAAGTAAAAACAAATGAAAATAGAACAAAGCTTATAAAATAAAAATATAAAGATAGAAAATATTTTGAACAGCTATACGATGTACGTGTTAAACTAAATGTGAGGAGCAAAAAGTTAAAAAAATTAAAAAGTTTATAAAATAAAAAAGTTGCCGTAAGCTAAGGTTAATTTATTATTGACAAATACTTTTTATAAGTTTAGTGTAGCCTAAGTGTACAGTGTTTATAAAGTCTGCAGTAGTGTGCAGTAATGTCCCAGGCTTTCACGCTCATCACCACTTACTCACCAGTGCAACCAAACTCCCAGTGCTGCAAGCTCCATTCATGGTAAGTGCCCTCTACAGGTGTATGAATTTTTCTCTTTTATATCACACTTTTACTGTATATTTTCTGTTTAGATGCACAGATACTTACCACTGTGTCATCGTTGCCTACAATATTCAGTACAGTAACAGGCTACAGGTTTGTAGCCTACGAGCAATAGGCTAACTATATGCCCTAGGTGTGTGGTAGGCTAGCCCATCTAGGCTTGTGTAAATATGCTCCATAATGTTCACACAATGACGAAATGTAGACCGAATGCTACATTTTGCAGAATTTGTTTTTTTATTTTTGAGACAGAGTCTCGCTCTGTCACCCAGGCTGGAGTGCAGTGGTGTGACCTCAGCTCACTGCAACCTCCACCTCCTGGGTTCAAGCAATTCTCATGCCTCAGCCTGCCAAGTAACTGGGATTGCAGGTGTGTGCCAACACGCCCAGCTAATTTTTGTGTTTTTAGTAGAAACGGGGTTTTGCCATGTTGGCCAGGCTGATCTCGAACCCTTGACTTCAATTGATCCACCCACCTTGGCCTCCCAAAGTGCTGGGATTACAGGCGTGAGCCATCACACCCAGCCACATTCGTCAGAAGCTAAATTTATTGTTAAGTGAGGAGACAGTCAAGTATAAAAGAGTCCCTGCAGAACCTCCCACTGGCCTGTGCACTGGGAGAAATGCACACTGGGGTGTAGCCATGGAAAAACCTTTTTCATGTTTTTCCTCATTTTTCAGCGGGGAGGAGCCTGGTCTCTCCCGTTCCGTGTAGTAACCTGGAATTCAATCTGTGAGATGGGGGACTGTTAATAGTAATCTATCTCGCTTTCCTGAGTTTTTTTCCTTTTCACCCAATAAATTCCATTTTTCTAACCCTTCTTTGTGTCTGCGAGCCTAATCCTTCCTGGTCATTTGACAAGGACTCTGTTTTTAGCTGAACTAAAGAGGAAGTTGTGCAACAGTGACACGCGACTATAATCATGTGCTACTAACATGACAGCACTATAATGACTCTACGGACAGAGTAGGAGGCAGTTTTCAAAAGTACATGAGAGGGCTTACACAGACCAAAGGGAAGAGCCCAATATGCAAAATAAGTGAGAGAAAAATTGCTCAGCCTTCCCCACATTCCTTCTCCATAGTGGTTACTGAGACGTCTCCACAGAATTTCTAACAAGCCCAGTTGAAAATTTATAGAGTTGAAGCAATTGGATGGAGAATCAAAGGTGAGTTTAAGTTGAAAATACTGTGACTTTAGAGAAATGATTTTAACGTTCAGACCCTCTATAAAATGGGGTAGAATGACCACCCTTAGGGTATGTGAGAATTCAGTGAGATAAAATGGAGTTATGGAGGTCAACTACTTTGGAGCCTGAATAGAATTAGTGTAACTTCAGAAAGTTGCTTATCACCACTCAGAGAGTGCTTTACAATTTTTGTAAGTTTACTTTTAAATTTCTTGAGATAAATGTTGTATATCTTCTTATCCCTCCATATTTTCTTCTCCCTCCACTTCCATTCAGGTTATTACCTTCCCTTAAAGTTTAAATTTCAAAATTTAATTGAGAAAATATAAAAATAAAAAGAAAGCAGGTGCCTAAAGACAAGGTATAGATGTTTAGCCAGAGAACTCTGCAGAAAACTCAATGAGATCTTTTAATTGCCCAGTCTGTGGGCTGAAATGTCAATTATATCACTCTCATGACATAATAGGTAACATGAATTGTAGGGCTGTAGATTTCCAACAAGAACCACACATAAAAAGTTTCAAGAAACAATGATTTTGCAGGTACAATAATGGTATTTTTGATGGGTGAATTTGGCCATGCTATAGTCCCCAGTTATTCTGTCAAATGGTAATCGAGGTGATACTGGGAAAAAAAATTTGCTGATGCAATTAAAGCCTCTAATCAGTTTACCATGAGGAAGGAGGATTATTCTGCATGATTTGTGTGGGCCTAACTGGATAATTTGGAAGGCCTCAAAAGCCAGGCTGAGGATCCTCTAAGAGAGAAGAAATTCTACCTGGGGCCAGGCCATCACCCAGAATCACATAAGATAATTCTTTATGTGTGTATCTGTGTGTGTGTATACATATGTATACACATGGTATGATTTATAACTGTATACATTTATGAGAAAATTTCAAAAACCTGATAATCAAATCTCTGTCTGAGAGAATGCCAGGTTACCTCATATATTAATGAAGAATCTCTGTTACCTTCCATATCATAGACATTAAAGGAAATTTACAACCACTTTCTGTGTTGTCGCTTTTCCTGTAAACTACCTGACTATCTCACTGTTACCACCACAAACAATATCTTGTAAAATTCTATACACTATACCAACAAAATATATATTTAGTGTCACTATTGCTCTATCTTCTCCTGTAATATTATTGCCCCATTAATATGATGTCTCATCTGGATAACGGCAACTGCCTTCTAATCGAAATTCCTACTAGCACTCTTGGCCTGGCCAGTCAACACTACTAAAGAGCGATTCTTTAATACATGTAAATTATACTATGCCACTCATCTTCTTAACGTCCTCTGATGGCTTTCCACTGGGTTTAGGACAAAACTCAAACTCTTCAATTTTGCCTATAAGGCTTTGCATGGCCTGGCCCTTGTCTTTCTTACCTTCATTTTATGTCAGTCCTCTCCATTCTCGATAGATATGATACAGTTAAATCACACGAGACATTTTTTAGTTGCTCAAACTGGTTAAGTTCTTATCTCAGATTTTTTACAAACGCTGTTTATTGGAGTCTGGCACATTCTTTCATTTTTGCTTGACTATTATATATTCATATATATCGGGTTATCTACCATGCCATATTTGTGCACTTGACCTTTTCTTTTTAGTAATTACAATAATTTTATTTATTTATACAATATTTATTTTAATGTCTGTAGTTTCTAACTGTAATCTTCATGAGGGTTTATGTCATTGATATTCCAGCACTGACCCATATAAAGAATTGACCCATATAAATCTTCTGATTTGTAAGAAACCTGATAATCAAATCTCTGTTTGAAAGAATGTCATGTTACCTCATATATTATTGAAGAATCTCTGTTAGATTCCATACTCATAGCCATTAAAAAAAAAGTTCTGATTTACATGGATCAATGCTACAGTAGCAATGACATAACCCTTTAAAGTAACCTGAATGCTTTCTGTCCGGAGCGGCACTGTTGCAAGTATTTACTTTTATCCCAATTTACCAAAACTTGCATTACGTAAGACACCCTTAACTTCTGTGTGAACAGGTCATTATAACTGACACGATGTAATACATTTTGTGCTTAAGGTGGTCCATCTAGTCTGTGGCAGCTATATCTATTTGCTCTACTATTTTACACTAATTATTAACATTTTCTATGTTTACTGAGAATGTGGAAAAGTTTTAAAAACATGACAGTAGATCATAGGCACTTAATCAATATCGTTGATACAGGTTTTTCACACAAATGTACATTGATCCTTTACAAAATAAAACTGTGTTATTCAATTAATCAAGACCCTTAAGAGTTTTTCAGTGTTCCTCAGAATACAATACAAACTTAATTCCGTGAGGCAGTATAGAATTTCCCAAACCTGCCTGTGCATTAGGAACAACTGATGTTTCTGAGGCTTTGAAAAGACAGTTTCCTGTAAATTACTCAGTGATTTAGTAAGTTTTTGGTGGCATTATGGGTAAACACTTATGGATTTATTTTTTTTTCCTGATGCTGTTTTCATGTAGAGGAAACTTACTCAGTCTTTCTAAATGTATTTCCTGTTTACTAATGAATGAGTCAGACGGGGAACTGAACATAAATAGCCCTGCCCCTTCCTCTCCAGTCTCTCTGAAGAGTATTTTACGGGAAGCATCTATTTTCATGTGTTCCTTTTATATTGTAAATCTTAATGAATGATAAGGTTTGGCTCTGTGTACTCACCCAAATCTCATCCCAAATTGTAATCCCCACGTGCTGAAGAAGGGAAGGGATTGGATTATGTGGACATTCTTCCCCATGCTGTTCTGATGATAGTGAATTCTCACAAGAACTGATGGTTTTATAAATGGTGGTTTTTTTTCTCCTGCACACTCTCTCTCCTGCCGCCTTGTGAAAAAGGTGCCTGCTTCCCCTTCCACCATGATTGTAAGTTTCCTTAGGCCTCCCCAGCCATGTGGAACTGTGAGTCAATTAAGCCTCTTTCCTTTATAAATTACCAACGCTTGGGTACTTCATAGCCACGTGAGAACAGACTAATACAATGGGGAATTTGCTCCCCCCATTGGAATACCTTTCCTAATTTACTGCTGCCAATGACAGGGTAGACAAATCTGCCTAGTTATGGGATTTAGGATTAAGTAGTCTACTTTTTTATTGCAGATATAAGGTACATTATCTAATAAGAGCTTTACTAATAATGAAGGTGATATTTTGGCCAGCTTCTGTGAATTATTTGTCTTGTCTCTTAATTGGCTCATAACTTGGTCAGGGAAGAGGGTATTATTTACTTATAATCTTGATAAAAATTCCCCAAATTAGGGGCTTGGAGCAGTATTATTAAAGCTGTTTCTCATACATAATGATCACTCATAGTCTGAAATCATAAATATAATAGACACTCATTTGAATTATTTGCATAGCACTCCTCTTCTGAGGATTGCCTACTTGACTAATAAGGATGATTTTTAACAACAATATGTTTGTTGTGTATCACTATGCTTATGATCATAGTGTTTTTTGTGGAGGTAGGCAGTTGACACAAACTGAGATATTCAGTGTCTCCTTGGGCTTAGAGGAGTGGGGTGAGATAGAGAGAGAGAGAATGAGAGAGGGGGATTGATCCAGAAATCAGAATTAAGGTGTACAAAAGTTCTAGCATATAAAATTTATACTTTCATGGAATGTTAAATAATGCTCTATTGAGCATTGCTTGAAACCAGGTCATGAAAGGTCTTTTAGTCTGTGATGAGTAGTTTTCAACTTTTTCTAAATCATGTAGGTTTCTTCTGAGGAGTTTTTATTAAGGGAGTGGTACACCGGTACACGGAAAAACTCTGGAGCACTGTGAGACTGGAGGCAGAAAAACTATTTCAAAGACCATTGCAATTGTTCAAGTCTTACTTCAAAAATGGTAGTTAAAAAAAGAAGAGAAAGGAGGTTCAAAAGATGTGCTGTGATTTGGATTTCTGTCCGCTACAAACTTCATATTGAAATTTAATCCTCAACGTTACGATTAGGGCCTAGAGGGAAGGGTTTGGGTCACGGGGGAGGCAGATCCTTCATAAATAAATGCTCAGCCTGGGGGAGGAGATGAGTGAGTTCTCACTCTATTGGTTCCCACAAGAGTTTGTTGTTAAAAAAAACATGGCCTCTCCCGTCTTTCTCTTGCTTCCTATCTCTCCATGTGATCTCCACACACTGCACCTTCCCTTTTGCCCTCTGTCATAAATGCAAGCAGCTTGAGGCACTCACCAGAAGCAGATGCCAAATCTTGAACTTTCTAGCCATCAGAATCAAAAGCCACATAAACCTTCTTTTCTACATAAACTACTCATTCTCAGGTATTCCTTTATAGCAAC
This sequence comes from Pan troglodytes, assembly GCF_028858775.2. Taxonomy (NCBI): domain Eukaryota; kingdom Metazoa; phylum Chordata; class Mammalia; order Primates; family Hominidae; genus Pan; species Pan troglodytes. The sequence continues at coordinate 144,467,063 of NC_072421.2, read as the reverse complement.
ACAAAAGTGACTAAGATAAGATGTTTACAAGATAAAATTTTGGGAGCCTTGGTAATAAAGTCATACATTCATTTTTTCAACACATATATTTGTTGTGTGTTAGACACTCACAGAATACTGAGCCTCAATCTTAGAATACTTAGTTCAATGACTTAGTTGTCAAGCTGAGCAAACTTAGGCCAAAAATGGAAGCAGTTTCTAATAAAATATAGTAAATTAGTGAAGAACTAAAGCTAGAACAGTCTTCTATATATAAGTGAAAGGGCAGGTTGTTTTTTCCCTTTTAAAACATTAGAATTCATAGAAAGAATATTTTGTACTTCAAAATGAAGGAAATTAAATCTTCTACCAATTATCTCTAAACAGTTCTGATAAAGCATATTACCTGCCTAAAACATGTAAATTTAAACAATTTACCCATTTTCTCATCTACTAATTAAGGGAAAAATCTACCTACTTCATTAAACCTGTAGAGGATGAGAACTACAGAAGGATTATGAAGGCATTGGCAAGCAAATGTGCTTGGAGAGTCTATCCAAAGCATAACATGAATAGAAATTAGAAAAAAATGAGTGAAAATCATATTAGTAAGTATAAAATGCATGCTGATTAAATCTCATATTCAGATGGCCTTGATCCCAAACTGAAAGAGATAAAAATGCTGGCATTTCTTATAATTGTTGTGCAGATAAAATGAGAATACACATAAATCGTTCATTCTACACCTGACTCATTTTGGCAACTCAATAAAAGGAAGCTGTTGTTATTGCTGATGGCTTTATTATTGTTATTTGCACATAATCAGGTATATATTATTCTCAGTGGAAAGTAATTTCTATGACTTCTGGATTTGCAGTCATCTGTCTCTGCTTCACATTGATTCATTTAAAGTTTATTTCAATTCAGTAGTTATTTATTGCTTACTATGTGCTAACCACTCTTCTAGACATTGGAATTAAAACGACGAGTAGTTCTTCTTGTTTCAAAGTAAGTCATGGTCAACTGGGAAAATTAATGATATGAAACAGGTAATTTCAATGCAAAATTTATATGCAATAATAGGTATGCTATTAGAGCAATGGTGACTGTCACCAAAGCTGCCTAAGTTAGTAGAGTGAGCCTTCCTAGGTGTGGTGATTTTTATGTTAGGTCTTTAGAGACTAAGAGACATTATCCAGGTGGAAGAATACTCCAAGCTGATGGAGTAATATGAACAAAAGCCTGGAGGCATAATGAAACATGTCACATTTTAGAAATTGTAAAGGATAAATGTGGGATAGAGGGTAGCAGTAGCAAGGAAACCCAGATCTGATCATGAAATGAATTGTAAAATAAACTCAGGGTGGGCTGGGGCACAATGAAGGCTTGTAAATCAGGGAAGTAACATGTCCAGATTTGACATTTAATGAAGGGGTGGAGAAAACAGAACCTTTGTACATTGCCTTTGAGAGTGGAAGTATAACCTATAGGAAAGCATTGGAATACTCCAGATCTCACAGAACACACAAGTGAGGAGCTTGGCAAGTGCTCTCCCTCAAAACAAATAATAATACAACTCAATAATAATGTCAAAGACAATTACTTCTAGACTTCTGACTCTAGAAAATCAACAAAGTCATACAAAAATTTGGCAAGTGCTTTTTCATGGAAAAAAATCTACTGAAACTTAGTAGGAACAGTGGAAGACTGTGGCATTTTAGACTGGAAATGCTTTCATCATGGAGCCCATCTCCATAGTATAGTAGTTCAACCAGGGTGGGACAGGCTGTGAGGATGTTTAATTTTCTCGTAAGAAGGCACATGTTTAATATGGGCCAGAGCTCGGGGTAGAAGTGAGGCTTGTTGCTGATGCATGTTGTTGACAACAATAGCAGGACAATCCAGGAACAATAGCAAACTATCCAAGAAGTCCAACACCATGGCAAGACTGAAGATGAAATCTTGGCTAAGGCAAGCACAGTATACATGGAAATAAGCCAAAAATTAAATAGGAATTACATGAATCAAGACAGGTAGGATGGGCCTTGATAAACTTTAGAATAGACTCAGGGATCTAGAAGCCTTCACACTTGTGCAAGATTGTACATGCCCGGGAAAGACTAGAGAAGACTCTAACTAGATAGTTATTTTTGAATAAATGAGAGACTTTGAGCACACACTAAGTAAAAGCCAGAACAGATTTATTAACTGCCTGAATTGGAATGTGTTCCCCAAAGTAAACACAAATCCAGAAGCAAAGGAAGGTATTTAAAGGTCATAATTAAATATATTAAAATTATGGAATTGAAATGAAAAATAGAAAATTAAACAATAAAACAAAAAAATATGAATAACCCTCTTTCAATAATGTATAAGACAAATAGGGAGAAGATAGACAAATGTTTAAAAGACAAATAAAACCATAAACCTATTAGACATAAAAGATATTTATAGAACATTCCATGCAACAACAGGAGGATACAGATTCATCTCGAATGCACATGAAACATTCTTCAAAATAGACTACATGTTACAACATAAAATAAGCATCAATAGATTTAAAGAGTTGAGATAATAGAATGTTCTCTGAACACACTGAAGTTAAATTAGAAACAAGAAAGATAATGAAATTTGTAAAATTAAAAAAAATATGGAAATTAAGTAGCATACTTTTAAATAACCAATCAGAGAAGTAATGAAGAGGAGAATTTAAAAATACTTTGATATGAATTTTTTAAAATAACATACCAAAATATAGGAGATTAAGTCAAAGTAATGCTTACAGAAAAAAAAGTTACTGTTTTAAAATCTATCTTTAAAAAGAAAAAAATTCCAAATAATTACTGTAACTTTCCAACAAAAGAAACTGGAAAATGAAGCAAACTAAAGACAAAGCAAGCATGAGCAAGGAAATAATGAAGATTGCGGTACAATAACTGCAAAAATCCTCAACAAAAATACTGTCAAATAAAATACAGCAACATACAAAAATGATTATAAATGTTTATAAAATGCTATCTGGACTAGAAATGCAAATTTGTTTTAACATACTGAAATCAATTACCATAATATACCCCCATTAACACAATAAAGAGAAAAAAAAACTCATGATTATTCTGATGGTTGCAGAAAGAGTATTTAACAAAATCTAACATATTTTAATGATAAAAATTACTCAATAAACCAGGAATAGAAAAAAAAAATCTTCAGGCTGTTAAATGGCATCTATGAAAATTCCACATCTGACATCATTCTAAATGGTGGAAGACTAAATGCTTTCCCCGTAAGTTTTGGAACAGAACAAGGATGTCCACTCTCAACACTTCTACTTTACATTGTGAAACTGCCTTTGCAAAATTACTGAGGAAATTATGACAGTGAAAGAGATCAGACCTAACCGACTCCATCTTGCTTCTAACTTTTAAGCTGTCTGTTCATACTTAGGCGTAGGCTGAACAAACTTTGGGAAGGAATTCAGTTCATTGTTTGACTCTGAAACAGAACTGATAATAGCCCTTTCCCATAAAGGTTCCCTTCTTGCCTGGGGACCAGTCTGCCTTTGCAGGACCAACAAATTAGCTACAAGATTAGAAATTACAGTTTAGGGATCGTGAAGCCTCTGGCTCCAAGGGTCTGAACCTCCCCAGATTGCTCCTGTGGATGACATTACTGTTGTAAAACCTGATATCAGTACTTGATATATTTTTCAGACCCTGTACTTGATGGATCATCTGACACCACACAGTCCGGTAATCTGGCCCAACCAGTCCTTCCATTCCACCCAGGAACGGAAGCCAGCAAGAAAAACTCACTTTGACCTCCTATAATTCCATCTCCAACCTGACCAATCATCACTCCCCACTTCCCAAGCCCCTACCTACCAAATTATTTTTAAAAACTCTGATCCACAAATGCTCAGGGAGACTGATTTGAGTAACAATAAAACTCCAGTCTCCCGCACAGCCAGCTCTGCGTGAATTACTATTTCTCCATTGCAATTCCTCCGTCTTGATAAATCGGCTGTGTCTAGGCAGCAGACAAGGTGAACCCATTGGGCAGTTACAATTGTATTGTAGGTTCTTGCCAGGGAAATTATGCAAGAAAAAAAAGGGTAAAGTCACTCAGATTGTAAAGAAAGTAAGACTATCTGTTTTCAAATATTACATAAATTTGTATATAGAAAACTTCAAGGAATCCACTAAAATATTGTTAGAATACCTGAGTTTTGCAACATTGCAGAATACAAAACAAACATATACAAATTATAGAGTGACATCAGCCAAATTGGCAGAGTAAGGAACTATGAATTCCACTCTTCCATAAGAGAAAAAAAGAACACACAAAATCTATCAGAATCAACTTCATCCAAGCTCTGGCAACTGACAAATGGCTTGTCATGACCTTGGAAATGCTTATTCAAAAAAAGCTCATTATTCATAAGAACAGTAAAATTTGTGACACTTTAATTTATACAAGTTTCATTCTCTGTTCCCCATATCAGCCATAACCATGAAAATAACAGCCTGCATTCCAGGTACTAGTGCCCAGTACTGTAGGGAGCAAAACAGACATCATTCACAAAGAATTGTAATTATTTGTTCTGACTTCTCTGGTGACTCCTTGGAAGAGCTGTTCAAAAAGTACATCTTTATTTCATTTAAGTGGGAACTGGTCTAATGCTGATGTTGCTTCCCAGGAGTATTTGTCAACCACATTTATAAGCTAATATCTTAGGTTGCTGTTGCATGAGGTGGCAGATAACAGTTGGGTAAAATATTACACTAATAAAAAACCTTGGGAGGAAAGGGTGTGAAGTGAGATATCCCCAAGAGCCTTGAAAAGATCAAATATATTCCTAGGAATCTACAAGGTCACATACATGCTGAGAGTTCTGCACATGTACAAGAAAAACCTGCGACGGCCCTATTCTTTTAACTTCTGCTGACCTTGAAGGACTGTATGCAATATATCCATGTAACAAAATTTAACTTGTACCCCTTAAATTGATACACATTTCAAAAAGAGCATAGTAAAGAGCACAGTATTCAAAGTAAAGAATACAAAAACCATAGAGATTATTTTTTAAATATTGGTTTCTTGAAGACAAAGAAAATTGACAAACTTTGATCTAGAATAACTCAGAATAAAAGAAGACCAAAATTACTAAATTCAGAGAGTCAGGAAATTACTACAGACCTTACAGAAATCCATGGATCATAAGAGAATATTGTGAACAATTGTATATCAACAATTTATTTGACATAAACAAATTACTAAAAGCACACAAACTACCAACACAGAATCAAGAGAAAGTAGAAAATCTGAAGAGACCTATAACAAGTAAAAATATTGAGTCAGTAATCAAAAACTTCCCATCAAATAAAGCCCAGGACCAGATGCCTCCACTGGGTGAATTCTGCCAAACAAATGAAGAATAAACACCAATTTTTCTCAAACTCTTAAAAGACTATAAGATGAGGAAATACCTACTAAATCATTCCATGAGGTCATCAATACCCTGGTTCCATAACAAAGAGAAGTACCACGCATACACAAAAAAATTACAGACCAATAATCCTTATAAATATAGATAAAGTAATCCTCAAGAAAATACTAGCAAGCCAAATTCAGCAGTATATTCAAAGGCTTATTCAACATAGCTAAATGGGATTTATCCCAACAATACAGTGGTGGATCAATATATGAAAAGTAACTGAAATAATATGCCATGTTAATAGAATCAAGAAGAAAAAGCACAAATAATTATTCCCATTTAAATTTTTATTTTTGACAAATAATTGTATGTATTTATGGGGTAAAATGTGATGTTTTGATATATGTATAATTGTAAAATGATTATATCAAGATAAATAATGTATCTATCACCTCAATACTTACTATTATAGTGAGAATGTTTAACATTTTTTAGTAATTTTGAAATACATGATTCATTATTATTAACCATTGTTAATAATGAATAATGATAGTGATGTGCAATAGACATTGAATAAATGAAACTTTTTATTCTTTGGTAAACATTTCACCATTCTCCACTGGATTTTTAGTCTCTGTCAACAACTATTCTACCCTCTACCCTCTACTTCTATAAGTTTGACTTTTTTGAGATTTCACATGTAAGAGATAATGTAGTATTTGCCTTTCTATGCCTGGCTTACTTCACTTAGCATTATATGTCCTTCATGTTCTTCCATGTTGTCATGTTGTCACAAATGACAGAATTTTCTTTTTTCAGGCTGAGTAGTATTCCATTATGGATATATACCATATATTTTCTTCATCAATCATCCATTAATGGACACTTAGGTTGAGTCCATATCTTGGCTATTGTAAATAATACTGTAATGAACATAAAAGTGCAGATATCTTTCACATACTGATTTCAATTTTTTATATATATTTTGTATATATATTATATATATTATATATATAAAATTGAAATCAGTATGTCTGTATATATATATCAGTATACACACATATATACACACATATATATATACACATATATATACACACTCACACATACACACACATACACACACACACACACACACACACCCAGAAATGGGATTGCTGTTTATATGGTAGTTTTATTTTTAATTTTCTGAAGATCTTCCATCCTGTTTTCTATAATGGCTCTGCTAATTTACATTTTTACCCACAGTGTTCAAGCATTCCCTTTTCTCTACATTCTTGACAACACTTACTATCTTTAACCTTTTTTATAACAGCCATTATAACAAGTATGAGGTGATACCTCATTGCAGTTTTCATTTATTTTTCCCTGATTATTAGCCATGTCAAGCATTTTTAATAAACCTATTTGCTACACAAATGATTATTTTAATTGATTCAAGGAAAAACACTTGAAGAAATCCAATAAGGTTTTGTGATTTAAAAAAACTCAACATCCTAGGGACAGTAGTGAGCTTCCTTAAACATGATAAAGGGAGTATATGAAAAATCCACTGTTAACCTGATACTCTATAATTATGTTCAGTTACTGAAATGAGCGGTTTTCTTCCTGGTTATGGAGCCATACAAATAAACAGAGATCCATGGTAAGTAAAATAAAATGAGAAAACTTGTATTTCACCTTACTTGGACACTCATTTTTACAGACGCAGTTAAGGTCTTTGGCTCCTAGCCAATAACTGGGCATTAATGCTGGCCCATTCCTGTGGATACCTCTAATAGGTCATTTTGGCTTGAGAACGCCTCATTGGCCCAGAAAAACCTTTCTTATAAATGTACCACAGGATAAAACTCTTCCTTCCCCTTCTTCACAGAAGTCATACCTGCTTTGCCATCTGAAACTTCCTTGCCTATACTTGATCATGTCCCCCAACAGATCTCCTACAAATCTAAAGATTTCTTGGTGTCTGCTTTTCAGAGGACCTAAACTAGTACACTCTGTGTGCTCCGATTACACAGTGTGCATGCTTTTATGGTACTTATCATACTATATGCTAAAAATAATATCTTTACCCTCTCTCCCGTAGTCCGCAATCATGATTAAAGCAGCTGCTACATTTAATTATCTTTGTAATATTCAGAACCCAGCATATTGCTTATAACTATAGTACGCTATTCATCTTTTACCCATATTCATATACCTCAAGGGCATGATAATCAGATAATAGTGACCTGTTAGCTGTGGGTGATAGGAAAGTGCAGGGCAGAGTGAGATGCTGCAAATGGGTTACAGGTGTATGGCGATATCAACCAGGTTAGCTGATTGACACCTAGAGCAACTGGATGTACTAGGATGGTTCAGTACCCTGAGCTGCCTTTTCTGTTGATCCCAGTGGGCTTTACAGATACTATTTTTCTATGAGGAACATGATATGAGATGGTTTGGGAAATACTGCTATAGAGCATAGCAGAATCTCTGTGCAAGAGGGCATTTCTGTAATTTGCAAAAAGTAAATTGCAGTGGATTTTAATGTGTCTATTTCCTCCCAAAATGTAAATTACTAGCTTTGCACATTGTAGAAGTTCATTAACCATTTAATGAATGAAATATGAGTTTTACTGTGCACAAAAAATAACGTTAAAATTGCAGTATATAGATGTGAGCAAACAGTGAGCTTAATAAGCATTTGCTAAACTCAAAATTGAAAACTGAATGTAGAAAATATTAGGAGAAAAATTAGTATTCTACGTTCACATGAACTTTATGACTTGCTGTTATGAAGTTATCATCAACTAATTGGCTCTGCCTTTAGACAGCTTTCCTACTAAAGAAGGTTATTTTCACAAAGATCAAAGTTCTGAATAAAGTCTTAATGAAAACAAAAAAAAAGTCTGAAAAAAATTAATTTGCATGAATAATCCATAATAATGAATTAGAAAACAGGATTCTTGGATGAAAACATGACTTTAGAAATTATGAAGCTGCTAGTTAATTTTCAATATGTTGATTCTGATTTCTAGATAGAACCACAAAGCATTGAAATTTGAAGGGGTCTTAGAGATCATCTAGTCCTCCTTTCTCATTTTACAAAGTTCTTTCTTTATGGGGCTCTGAGAGGGAAGGTGATTGGGCAAGATCACCTGTGAAATAGCTACTGAGACAGGAATAAAATACAAATTTTCTGTATCTTAGTCTAATGTTTGAGTCTGTTTTCTCAGCATTACTATTCTAGAAAACATTAATATTAATATTTTATGACACTGATAAAATGTCTTACACAACAGATGTATGAATTTCACAAAACAAAATTTCCATTTCAGGGGAAAAAGACAGTGATTGAATTAAACAGAGGAGTACCGTTGGAGGAACAAAAATCTGATGAAAGAGGAAAATAATATTTTAGCTAAATTCCTCACATTTTGATATAAGGGCTATATACTAGTATTTTTTCAAACCCCGGACGTACAGGCAGTTCTATATTATCTGAATTTTTATGAAGGCATACTTTAGTTCTGTTGTGCATTTTTGTGAGTTTTCCCAAATAGATATAATTATACATTGTGTAACTATGACGCACTCAAAAGATTCCCATATTCTCCTTGTAAACATCTTCCCACAGCCCCATGCCCCGGAAGCTACTGATCTCTTTACTTTCCCTGTAGTTTTATCTTGTTAAAAGTGTCTCCTTTAGAGTCTGGTTTGACTTGATAATGCCATTCAGGACCATTCATATTCTTTTAAGCAATAATTCATTCATTTTCATGGCCGAGTAGATTCAAATGTTATCTATATGTCAAAATTGGTTTATCAACTTCCCAAGTTAGAAATTAGAAATACTTATTTTATTTATTTCCAGTTTTTTTTTTTTCCTTGTTTGTTTGTGAGACAGGTACTTGGGTACTTGCTCTGTCAGCCAGGCTGGAGTGCTATGGCATGAACATGGATCACTGCTGCCTTTACCTCCTGGGTTCAAGCAATCCTCCCACTTCTGCCTCCCAAGTAGCTGGGACCACAGGTGTGTGTCACCGTGCCCAGCAAATTTATTTTATCTTATTTTTTATAGAGATGAGATCTTGCCAGGCTCACCATGTTGCCCCAGGCTGGTCTTGAACTCCTGGGCTCAAGCGATCCTCCCTCCTCAGCCTCCCATAGTGCTGAGATTAAAGGTATGAGCTACCGTGCCTGGCCTATTTCAGGTTTTTGATTGTTAAAAATAAAGTTATGAACATTTGTGTATGTCTTTGAATTACATATGTTTTGATTTTCCTTAGGCAAATACCCAGGACTGTGTTTTAGTCCATTTTCTGTTGCTATAATTCAATCCCTGAGACTGGGTAATTTATAAAGAACTGAATTTATTTGGCTTACAGTTTTGAAGGCTGGGAAGTCTAAGAGTACGGCACCAGCATCTAGTGAGGGCCTTATTGCTGCATCCTCACATGGAGGAGGATGTCACATTGCAAGAGAGGAAGAGCGTGCATGTCAGTTAGGTCTCCTTTCCTCATCTTATAAGGTCACTGGTCCTCTCATTGAAGCCCCACCTTGATGACCTTATCTAATTCTAATTACCTCCCAAAGGCCTCACTTTCAATCAATATTTGAATTTGGGAATTACATTTTCAACACATGAAATTTGGGGAAAAAATTCAAACTATAGCATTCCACCCAGCCCCACTTGAGCACCAACTCAAAATTTCAAAGTCCAGAGTCTCGTCTAAGTCAGACATGGGTGACAATCCAGCCATGATTCCTCACAAGGTAAATTTCTCTCCAGCTGTGATCTGTGTAATTAAATAAGTTATCCACTTTCAAAATACAATGGTGGGACAGGAATAGGATAGAGATTCCCATTCCAAAAAAAGGAAAAGAAGCAAGAAAAAAAAGGGAACTTGTCACAGGTAAGTCCAAAATCCAACAGGGAAAACAACATTAAGTCTTAAAGCTGGGTATTGTCTTCCTTTGGCTCCATTCTGGAACACCAGAGTAGAGGGTGAACCCCCAAGGCCTTGGGCAAACTCATCCCCTGGATCATAGTTTTCAAAGCTAGGAGGTCCAAGAGCATGGCTCCAGCATCTGCTGAGGGCCTTATTCCTGCGTCATAACATGGCAGAATGCATCACATGGTAAGAGAGCAAGATTGTAAGAGTCAGCTCAGGTTCCTCATGTGAGATAAAATTGACGAGGTGGGGTCAATGAACCTCTATATTCTGATGAGTTTTTGTTACTGGAAGAGGTCTCCCAACCACCAATGGAATCTGCCTCTCCTCCTCCAGTGGAAGTAGCCTACCCACTATAATTGGAGTAGCTATGCTCAGCAAGGGGCAGAATCTCTACATTGACTCTCTAACCAGTGGATTGCAGGTCATTATGGCAGAAAAGGCCAAGTAAAAGTCATTAGAAATTACTCTACCTAGAAAAACAATAAACCAAAAGTAATACCATATTCCTGGAGGGTTTAAAGAAATTAGTGGCACCATTAAAATTTGAAGAACACAGGGTAATAGTTTCCACCACATCCTCACTCAACTTGCTTATTTGGATTTTGTATAAGACAGATGGATCTTGAAGAATGATGATAAACTATTACAGGCTTAATGAGGAGGTGACTCAAATTGTAGCTGTTGTAACAAAGGTGGTTCCTTTGCTTGAGCAAATTAACACATTCCCTGGTACCAGAGATTCAGCTACTGATCTGGCAAATGATACTGTTTTTTCTTCATACCTATTAATAAAGCCCACCAGAAGCAATTTGTTTTCAGCTGGCCAGACCAGCAATACATCTTCACTGTACTATCTCAGGATATATCAACTCTCTATCTCTATGTCATAATTTAGTTCTCAAAAATCTTGATTGCTTTTCCCTTCCACAGGAAAACTTACTTGCCAATTACACTGATGACATTAGGTTTATTGGACCTAGTGAGCAAGATATAACAACTACTCTGGACTTATGATCAGGTATTTTCAAGGCCGAGGGTCAATAATATATCCAACAAAAAATCAGGGGCCTTCTTACCCAAGTGAAATTTCTAGGAGGCCAATGGCATGGACCATATTGAGACAACTCTCTTAAGATGGAGAATAAGTAATTGTGTTGGACTTGGCTCCTTCTACAACAAAAACAATGGCACAACACCTAGTGGGCTTCTATGGATTTTGTAGGCAACATATTTCTCATTTGGGTGTGTTATTCCAGCCCATATACAGACTGACCCCAATGGTGCTGGTTTTGAATAGGATCCAGAAAAGGAGAAGGCTCTGCAAAACATCCAGACTGTTGTGCAATCTGCTCTGCCATTTGGGTCATAAGATTCAGCATGTCCAATAGTGCTTGAAGTGTCAATGTCAAATAGGGTTGCACTTTGGAGCCTACAGCAGGCCCCTTTGGATCATAGCACAGGCTCTTAGGATTTTGGAGCAAAGTCTTATTATGCTGTAATAGTAATTACTTCTTTAATTGTTTTAAGAAACAGATCTCGGCCTGCTACTGCATCTTAGTAGAGACTGAATGCTAAACTTTGGGCCAAAAAGTTACCGTGTGACCTGGGCTTCCCGTGAAAAACTGAGTATTCTGATACATTAAGCAAAAAAATCAGGTATACAAAGCAAAACTGCATCATTAAATGGAAGTAGCATATACATGATCAGGCCTTAGCAAGCCCTAAAGGTACAAGTAAGTTACACGAAGAAATGGCCCAACTCCTGGTCCCATGATCTCCACTCCTGCTACCCTGCCTTCTCTCTCCCAGCCTGTACCTACGGCCTCATGAAGAGTATTCTCAATGTTTAGCTACCACTTATAAGTGAGGACATGTGATATTTGGTTTTCTGTTTCTGTGTTAATTCACTTAGGATAATGGCCTCTAATTGCATCCATATTGCTGCAAAGGAAATGATTTCATTCTTTCTTTGGTTATGTAGTAATTTTGTGGTGTATTTGTACCTTTTTTTTTTTTTTGAGACAGATTCTCACTCCGTCACCCACGCTGGAGTGCAGTGCAGTGCAGTGGCATGATCTTGGCTCACCGCAGCCTCTGCCCCTGGGCTTAAGTGATCTTCCCACCTCAGCCTCCTGTAGCTGGTATTACAGGCACACACCACCATGCCTGGCTGGTTTTTGTTTGTTTTTTTTTTTTGAGACAGAGGAAGAAGAGACTTAGGCATGGTTTTACATACAGTGCTGTATGACATGCAGGCACCATGTAAAGTGGACCACTGTAGCACTTCAGCCTCTTTCTGGGATATTTCTAAAGGACAGCAGTGAAGAAAAATCTTTCCAGTGGATAGAATCTCGAGAAGTGTAACTGGTTGTTTACTTTGCTTGGAATGATAATGGCCAGATGTGTGATTATTACCAATTCACAGACGGTGGCCAAGGAACATGATTGAAAAATTGGAAAAAAAGAAAATAAGGAAAGAGGTATATGAAAAGATCTCTCTGAATGGGCAAAATTCTCTTGAAGATCTTTGTCTTCCATATGAATTCTCACAAAAGGGTGATCTCAGAAGAAGATTTTAATAGTCAGTTGGAAAGGATGACTTGTTTTGTGGTTAGCACTCAGCCTCTTTCTGCAATCACGGCTGTCATTGCCCAATGGGTTCACGAACACGATGGCCATAGTGGCAGGGATGAAGCTTATGCATGAGCTCACCAACATGAACTTACACTCACTGAGGCTGACCTGGCTATGGCCACTGCTGAGTGTCCAATCTGCCAGCATGACAGACCAATGCTGAATCCATGATATGACATTTATTTCTGGGGTGATCAGCCTGCTACCTAGTGACAAGTTGATTATATTGGACTACTTCCATAATGAAAGGAACAGCATTTTGTTCTTTTAAAATTTTTTAATTTTTATTTGTATAAATTTAAGGGGTACAAATGAAACACTGTTACATGGATATATTGTGTAGTGGTGAAGTGTGGGCTTTTAGTGTATCCATTAGTCAAATAATATTTATTGTACCCATTTAGTAATCATCCAACTCCCTATGACTGCTTCATCTTTCTGAGTCTCTAATGTCTATCATTCTACACTCTATGTCTATACATACATATTATTTAGTTCTTATAAGTGAGGACATGTGGCATTTGTCTTTGTTTCTGAATTGCTTTACTTCAGATAATGGCTTCCAGTTTTTTCCATGTTATAGCAAAAGATAGTTTTTATATTTAATTGCTGAATTGTAATTCATTATTTATATTTAAATAATATATATTATAAATATGTTATATTATTTAAGTTGGTGCAGGGTGAACTTATGATGGTTAAGTTTATGTCAACTTGACTGGGACAGTAAGTCCTTAAACATTATTTCTGGATGTCCCTGTGAAAGTATTTCATGATAAAATGAGCATTTAAATCTGTGAACTGAGTAAAGCACATTGCCCTCCCAAGTATGGATGGGCATTATTTAATCTGTTGAAGTCCTAAAAGGTGGAAGAAGGAGAAATTAATTTTCTCTGCTTGATTGCTTGAACTGAAACATCAGCCTTCTCCTGCCCTCAAACGGGACTTACATCACAAGCTCTCTGATTTTCACAGCTGCACGTCCAGCTTCCCTAGATCTCCAGCTTGCAGATGGCAAATTGTGAGATTTTTCAGCCTCCATAATGGCATGAGCCAATTTCTTATAAAAATTATCTATCTAGATGGACAGACAGAAATATCCTATTTCTTCTGTAGCCCTAAAAAACTATAATATACCATATATTCCTGAATTTATATTGGAATTTGATTCCATTCTAGTGATCTTTTTTAAATAAGATATATTTTTAATAACTCTCTTGATTACTATAGCTATATAATAAGTCTTGAAATCACATAGTGTATTTCTTCTTTGCTCTTTCTCAAAGTTATTTGGCTATTCTATGTTCTGTTTTCATGTGATTTTAAAAAATTGTTTGTATATATAAAATATGCCTGCCAGGTTTTTGATTGGGAAGATATTTAAAGATCATGGATATTTTTAAAGTGTTGAGCATTCTAGTCAATGAACATGATGTAACTCATTTTTATTTAGATATTTCTTGTATTTCTTATTTTTTTAGACACGGGGGTCTCCCAATGTTGCCCAGGCTGAAGTGACGTGGTTACTCACAGGTGTAATAATCATGCACTATAGCCTCGACTTCTTGGCCTCAAGCAGATCCTCTTGCCTCAGCCTCCCGAGTAGCTGTGACTGCAGACATGTGCCACTGTGCCTGGCTAGATCTTTCTTAAATTCTATTAGTAATTTGTTGAAATTTTCAACTTAAATTTTTGCACATATATTTTGTCAGATCTTTTTCTAATTGTTTCTTATTTTTGATGCTGCTATAAATGGTGTTATTTTTATAATTTTAATTTCCAATGCTTTTTTGCTGATATCTAGAAATAGAAGCTATCTTTTTATGTTAAAATTGTATTCTGAAAACTTAGTAAACCTACTTATTAGTCCTGGAAACTTTTTTGAAGATTCTTTGGAACTTGCTTTTGACAATCATGTCATCTGCAGACAGAGACAGGGTTATTTCTTCTTTCCCAAACATAATGCCTTTGTATTTATTTATTTTATTTTTGCCTCAATACACTAGCTAAAATTTTCTGTACCAATGTTGAATAGAAGTAGTGAGGACAGACATCCTTGTCTTTTTCTAAATCTTAGGGGGAACACCTTCTGTTTCTTGTCAATAACTCAGGTTATCATTAAGTACAAACAACGTTACTGATGCCCTTCTTTTTCTCCCTCATATAGTTTCCCTCAAAATTCCCACTCTCTCTTTGCCTAACAGGAATCCCTTCCTCTGCCTGCACCTCTTCTTATGAAGCCCCTCTTCCCATACGCCCTCATCTTCGTCCATCAAACCAATGCCCTTCTGGGACCAGTGTTTTTCTAGCAGGTACAGAAGATAATCGGGAAGGTAAAAATAGCCCTTTAGGGATTCTAGAAAAAAAATTTCTCTAATATCTACCATTTTTTCAAGAAAGCCAACATTTCAAGAGATACAATACTATTTGGCCATTAACAAAGGCTGAATGAGAAACTGAATCAAAATCAGCCAGTTCAGGATCAAGAGACCCTGAAGAACTCCACTACCTCAAATGGAGTCAGTAAGTATAGAGAGGGGAATGGAGACCTCAAAATATCCACTATCTCCAGAAACCTAAAATGATCAACAATGTAGAGACTGAATAATAAAACAACAAAATGCATAAATGCTAATGATTAAAATTAAAATCAACAAGTTGTTAAAAGACCCTCATTTTAGGGAATATATGTGTTTCTTTGTGAGTTCTCTGATGGTGGGAAAGGAGGGCAATAAGGGAATAGGAAGGGATATGAGAAGGGAGGGAAGTAGAGTCCTGCAGGTTGGCGACAAAACCAGTAGGTCCACAATGAGCTGGACATGAGAGATTAGTACTGGGTGAGGACTAAGTGCTGAAGACAAATTTTCTCCTAATTATCAATACTCAGGCAAGAATGTTGTGTTTCTGCCTTTGTTTGGGGTGAGGGGTGACATCAGTGTCTAGCTTGCCAGAACTCAGATAGGAAGTGCTCATTTGAAACACACACACACACACACACACATATATATATGTGTGTGTGTGTATACACATATGTATTTGTATATGTGTATATATACATATATATTTATATATATACATATTTATACATATATATTTTTACATATATATTTATACATATATATTTATATATTTGTATATGTGTATATATACACATATATACATATATACAGTTCAAATTAGCATATTTATATGCTAATTTTAGTCATCATATTGTACAAGGAATTTTATTTGAATAACTCTGTTAGACTGCTGGGCCAAGATAAAAGCTGATCCAGCTACCTCTACTCCTTTCTAAAGTAGTTTCTTGATGGCATGGAACTGTTGGCGTGTTAGAGCTTGCTTCAAGTGCACTTCCACTCTATAATCTCTGTAGTAATGTGTGACACAAATACCCTTGCTTTTCAACATTAGCTTATTAAAATAATAAAAGCACAGTCAATGTAGACAATGAGCAATTTAATCTTTCACAGTTCTGTCATTTTTCGTAACCAAATATTTTGATTTTATGTCTAAATTAGAAACAAAGTATGAACTGCAAGGTATAAAATTTTTGAAGGATAGTGCAAATTTTATTGTATTTGAATGTAGACTATTCTATTGAATTTGAAAAATCTTTAAAAGCGCACTTACTATTCTTTATATTAAATCCAGAACTTAAAATATTACATTTGTTCTATGATTCAGTAATTGCCTAAATTGTACTGCTTGTACAGTTTGCTTTCCTTAAAAATTTCTTTTTACTTTCATAATTACACATAAAATATTCAATAAAAGATTTACAATTTTTTTCTGATTATTTCTTTAAATTCCTATTACTAATTACTAATTTTTTATATTGAAGAGAGTGTGTTTTAAAAAGTGCCTTTCCGGAGGTCAAATACACTTATTATGCCACTGGAGGGGGATATTTTATTGGCTAAAATCCTTCATAATTTGGCCCAAGTTGCTGGAGGTTTTTTTTCTTTCCTCGTTTGTTTCTCTTCATTTTAAATAGCATTACTAAGGTAGAACTGGCTACCATAAGCCACACATCTTGACATTTTACACTTGATTAGTTTTGATATATATGTGTACCCATTAAACCATCACCACAATCAAAATAGGAAATATTTTCATTGCTCTTAAGTTTCCTTTTTCTCTTTGCAATCACTCTTTCATTCCTCCCTATGCTCATCCCTAAGTAACTATTGATGTTTTCTGTCACTATAGTTTACGTTTTTTGTATGTTAAATGACTGACATCATACTGTATATACTCTTTTATCTCTGTAGTCTGTTATGTCTAACTTTCTTCGATCAGCATGATCATTTTGATATATATTCATGTTGTTGCATATATCAATATTTCATTCCTTTTCATTGGTTAGTAGTAGTATTACATTAAGCAGATATGCCAAATTTGTTTATTCATTGTCCTGTTGATGAGCACACGACTTGTTTCCATTTTTTGGCTACTATAAATAAAGCTGTTTTAAAAAAAATTATACAAGTCTTTGAGTGGATATATGCATTCATATATATTGGGTAAATACCAACAGTGTAATATCTAGACTATAAGGTAGATTTATGTTTCACTTTACTAGAAAATACAGAACTGTTTTCTAAAGTCATTGTAGTGTTTTAATTTTCTACCAGCAGTGTGTGAAGGTTTCAGCTCCACCAAATCTTCACCATACTTGATATGGTCAATTTTTTTAATGTTAGGCATTCTCATAAATGTATCCTGGTTTCACATTATGATTTTAATTGATATTTCCATAATGACTAGTAAAGTTAAACATCTTTAGCCCATGGGCTTATAAGCCATCCCTTTATCTCCTTGTTGTTTTGCCTGTTCGACTCTTTATTTCCCTTTTTAAATTGAGTTGTTTTCTTTCATATATTTTGACAGATTTAACCCTAAGTATTTTGTATGACAGATGTTATTGTAAATGGTACTTTTTAATCATCAGTATCTGATTGAACTTTTATATGAAAATATAATTTTTGTGTACGGATTTTGTATTCTACAAGTTTGTTCATCTCACTTGTACTAGTAACATTTTTGTGGATTTCATCAGATTTTCTACATAGGTGATATGGAATCTGCACATAAATGCAATTTCGCTTATTTTTTTCCAAACTGGATACGTTTTACATATTTTTCTAATCTGACTTCATGGTCAGAGCTTTACCACACTGTTAATACAAGTGTCAAGAGTGGACATTCTTGTCTTGTTTTCAATAGTATTGAGGAAGCTTTCAGTCTTTTACAATTACGCAAAATCTCATAATTGTAGGAGATCTTTAAATTTTATTTTTATAATTGCCATTTATCTAAATGAAGAAGTTCCCTTCTATTCCTAATTTGCAGAGAGCTTTTATAAGAAACAGATGTTAAAGTATTTTAATGATTTTTCTGCATCTATTAAGATGCTCATATGTCTTTTCTTTCTTAATACAAGGGATTAAATTGATTTTTAAATGTTTAACCAACTCCATTTCTTAGACAAACCCCACAAAGTCATGTTATATTTCTCTATCTATTTATTTATTTCCCATTGTCTTGTTGATGGCATTTTATAAATATGTTAATAAGGGATATCTCTTTTCATTGTCATTTTTTTCCGTTTTTGTTTCAGGTAATTCTGGACTTATAGAATGAGTAGTGTTGTGTTACCTCTTAATAAGTTTATGTAAAACTAGGTATTATTTCTTTCTTAAATATTTGACATATTTATCCATTGACATTTCTTGGCCTGATTTAACTTCAGTCTTTTGTAGTCACTGTGTCTCTGGCCTCTGAAATGGGGCCTTCTCAGTTGTGCTGAGCTTGTAAAAGCCTCCTAATGGTTTTAAGCAGGATGAAATCCTGCTTCTCCTCAGGACTAGAGAGTTTGTGTTTTCTGTTCTCTTGCCTCAGCTGTAATGAAACCTGTGC
The DNA here is from genome assembly GCF_028858775.2 of Pan troglodytes. Taxonomy (NCBI): domain Eukaryota; kingdom Metazoa; phylum Chordata; class Mammalia; order Primates; family Hominidae; genus Pan; species Pan troglodytes. The sequence goes on along the minus strand of NC_072421.2, from coordinate 144,448,157 downwards.
CCTCAGGACAACAAGCTTTTTGCACATCCACCAGCAGTTTAAGACTTTTATTTTTTACGGGATGTAGAAAAAAAAAAAAAAAAGGGCCCCTACAGGAATATGTACCTTTCCCTAAGTGACTGTTTTTCCCCAATCCAAGGCCTCTAAGAAGACAGAGGCTTTCTCTGAATTCTAGCCCTTCACTAATTCAAACTATAATCACCTAGAGAGGTTCATGGAGAAGGCTTTGCAATTGGGTCTGAATTTTCATTATATCTGCAGATCAAAGGAGTTATATATTTTCATGATAAATATTAGCTGCTTTTTCCTTACAGTTCATTAATCCAGCATCTACCCCAGGTAAGTAGTGATCACAGCTCATCTCTTCTTAGAGGTGCCTGTCCTCACTTAGATTTGGTTTAGTTGTTTCTCCAGTGTCCTTCGTGTTCTGATGGGCTCAAGGGAAGTGACTTTCTAGATTATTTTGCATTTTAAGGTCTGAGCAATGCACTTCCTAGCTTTCTGCACCCTAAGCAGAAGATGGAAATCTATCCTTCCTTTTTTAGATCTGATAGTATTGCATTATAATCGTGTGTGTGTGTGTGTGTGTGTGTAGATTCATATGTATAAGCATATGTAAGTATATATCAGTTTCTAGTAGGCTGCAGTAAAGTCAGCAAAAACAACCACTGGCATATTTACTTCTTCCCATAATTCTGTCAGTTGTGCTTGATGTATTTTGTACTTATATTTTAGTTTCCAATTGTTATATCTTCTTGATCTATTGTTTCCTTTACTGGTACATACTTTCCTTCTCTGTTCTTTAACTTCATGTATTACTTATCAGACAGCAAGATAGTTGCCCTGATTTACATTACTATCTATGCTGTATGAGGGTTCCTTTTCTCCACATCATCACCAGCATTTGTTATTGCCTGTTTTTTGGATAAAAACCATTTTAACTGGGGTGAGATGATATCTCACTGTAGTTTTGATTTACATTTCTCTGATGGTCATTATTTATCACCTTTTCATATGCCTGCTTGCCATTTGTATATCTTCTTTTGAGAAATGTCTATTCAAATGTTTTGCCCATTTTTTGAATTGAAATATTGGATTTTTTTCTATAGAGTTGTTTGAGCTTCTTGTATATTCTGGTTATTAGTGTCTTGTCAGATGGTTACTTTGAAAATATTTTTTCCCATGATGTGGACGGCCTCTTTGCTTTGTTGATTATTTTCAATGCTGTGCAGAAGCTTTTAATGTGATATGATTTTATCTGTCCATTATTTCTTTGGTTGCCTATGCTTGTGGGTTATCAATCAAGAACTTTTGGCCTAGATCAATGTCCTGGAGTTTCCCCAATGTTTTCTTGTGTGAATTTCTTTCTTTCTTTCTTTCTTTCTTTCTTTCTTTCTTTCTTTCTTTCTTTTTCTTTCTTTCTTTCTTTTCTTTCTTTCTTTCTCTTTCTTTCTTTTTCTTTGTCTCTCCCTCTCTCTCTCTTTCTTTCTTTCTTTTTGAGACGGAGTCTTGCTCTGCCGCCCAGGCTGGAGAGCAGTGGCGCGATCTTGGCTCACTACAAGCTCCGCCTCCCAGGTTCATGCCATTCTCCTGCCTCAGCCTCCTGAGTAGCTGGGACTACAGGCGCCCACCACCACGCCCGGCTGTTTTTTTTGTATTTTTAGTAGAGACGGGGTTTTACCGTGTTAGCCAGGATGGTCTCGATCTCCTGACTTCGTGATCCGCCCACCTCGGCCTCCCAAAGTGCTGGGATTACAGGCGTGAGCCACTGTGCCCGGCCCTTCTTGTGTGAATTTCACAGTTTGTTGTCTTAGATTTAAGTCTTTAATCCATTTTATTTTTATATATGGTGAGAGATAGCAGTGTAGTTTCATTCTTGTGCATATGGATATCCAGTTTTCCCAGCACCATTGATAGACGAGACTGTCTTTTACCCAGTGTATATTTTTGGTACCTTTGTCAAAAATGAGTTTGCTGTACGTGTGTGGATTTGTTTCTGGGTTCTTTATTCTTTTCCATTGGTATATGTGTCTGTTTAATGCCAGTACCATGTTGTTTTTGGTTACAATAGCTTGGTAGTATAATTTGAAGTCAGATAATGTGATTCCTGTATGTTTTTTGTTTGCTTTTTTTTTTTTCCTTAGGGTAGCTATGGCTATTCTCACCCTTTTTGTGATTCTAAGCAAATTCTAGGATTTATTTTTTATTTCTGTGAAGAATGTCATTTGTATTTTGATAAGGATTACATTGAATAGGTAGATGCCTTTGGGTAGTATGGTCATTTTAAAAATATTGATTCTTCCAAACCATGGACACGGAATATCATTTCATTTTTTTGGTGCTCTCTTTAATTTTTTTTCATCAGTGTTTTACAGTTTTCATTACAGAAATCTTTCACTTCTTTGTTTAAGCTTATTCCTAGGTATTGAATTTTATGTGTGGTTATTGTTAATGGAATTGCTTTTTTTAATTTCTTTTTCACATTGTTCACTCTTGGCATATAGAAATGCTACAGAATGAGATCCTGTCATTTGCAATAGCATGGATGGAACTACAGGACATTATTTTAAGTGAAATAAGCTAGTCACAGAAAGACAAACTTCACATGTTCTCACTCATTTGTGGGAGCTACAAGTTAAAACAATTGAACTCATAAAGATACGGAGTAGAAAGATGATTACCAGAGGCTGGGAAGGGTGGTAGAGAAGGGGGGAAATGGGGATGTTTAATGGGTACAAAAATATAGTTAGATACAATGTGTAAGAAGATCTAGTATTTGATAGCACAATAGAGTGTCCATAGACAGCAATAATTTGTTGCACATTTTAGAATAACCGAGGGGTACAATTGGAATGCTTGTAACACAAAGAAATAATGAATGCTTGAGGTGATGGATATCCCATTTATATGGATGTGATTATTACATATTGTATGCCTGTATAAAAATATATCATGTACCACATAGATACAACTATGTACCCATAAAAATTAATAAAATAAATTTTAAAACACATAAAAAATTGAACGTAGTACTAAATCTGATCTTTCACTTTATTCTGACAACAATCCTTTTACTTATCTCTTGTACATTATAGTGTGTACATAACAATGGTCTATCCTCACTTTCCTTTTTCTGACTGCACTCTCACAATCTCCATGACAAAGACCAGGTTTCTGTATTCCTAGTATCTAATGTAGTTCTTAGTCCTGGTAAGGTGTTGATTTGTTCAGCAGAACTAATATAAAATAGCATTAACTTTTGGGAATTCTATTTCTTCTTTGTACCTAGGCTATGGAGCATTGGAGGGGTGTAAAGTTTACTGTGGCAGGAAAACAGCAACCTCCAAAAGCCACACACTGACTGACAAACCTCTGAACCATCATTTAATTCATTTGCGATTCAGTCTATATCAAAATGTACTGAGCAGATTTCTTATCCTCTTTAATTTTTCCCCACAGTGTCTAAAAGACTAAGTTTGAGATTTCTGTCATCACAAATGAGAATAGTAAAAAAAAAATTCTCTGGAACATGGAGTGTCATCCAGACCAATTAATTATAACCAAAGAAAATCATTTATTTAATAATATTCCTGCTAATCCCACTGAAGGAGCCATTTATTTCCAAATTATGTTGTAAGACTCTTGTATGAATGAGATTATTTAAAAAGAAAATTTAATAATGCTTCAGAAGGCAACATATATTAAGCATCATGCAATTCTAATCATAGCAGTATTGAGGACAGTGAAATTAGTATTTTTTATGTTTCAAAGCAATTGAGAAAGATGTTCATGGGTACTCATACATCTTTATGGTTACAATTGAGTTGAGTAGATAAATATTTTTAATGGAAGATAATAGAATAATAGAGAAAAGTGGAGAATATGTTCAGAATAAAGTTTTTTGTTATTTGGAATTCTAACAAAGGTAATGATCAATGCATTTCTTCAGTTGTAGGTGTTGGGAAATTGAATCTGAAACGATGAATATTATGCAAACCCCCATTTTCATATTGAACACATTATCAAAATGGCATTTCTTCATATTGAATCTTGAAAACATCAGAATTTGCCTTTATTATACTAACAATAATTTATAGGAACGAGTTTTACTCAGTTTTGAATAATATTTTATAATATGCTGGGTTTATTGCAGTTAAATCTAGGATGTGGAAACCTCGAACACTTTTTGTGTTGTTTAATAATGAAAATGTGTCATTCCTTAATCCCAATTCGGCTAGTTTCGGAATGTTTATTTTTACTATGAACACTGTGAATTTAAATTGAACCATTCCTAGTGATTATGTCTTTATGAAAATTTTTCAATAAGACAAAATTGTTGCCATGGTTTGTATGTGTCCCCTTCAAAATTCAGATGTTGCTAATATGATTGTATTAAAAGGTGGGGCCTTTAAGAGATGATTAGGCCACTAGGGTTCCTCGCTTGTGAATGGGATTAATGTCCTTATAGAAGAAGTTATGCTGCATTTGGTCACTTGCCCTTCTGCCTTCTGCCATGTGAAGACACAGCCTTCCTCACCATGGGAGGATGCAGCAATAAGGCACCATCTAGAAACCAGAGAGTAACACTCTCCTAACAATTGAACCTGCGTAGCAACTGGATCCTAGACTCCCAACCTCACAAACTGTGAAAAAAGCAATTCATATTGCTTATATATTTACATTGCTTTTAAAGTCTGTAGAACTTTTTCATAGCAGCACAGACTAAGGCAGAAATTCATGCCAAGAGAGTAGAGTGTTGCTATAACAGATACTCAAAAATGTGGAACCTGGGTTGGAACTGGGTAATGGGTAGAGGCTGGAGGAGTTTTGAAATGAATGCTGGAAAAACATTAGATTGCTGTGAAGGGAGTGTTAAAGCTGATTCTAGTGAGAGCTAACAAGAGAAAAGCTGTAGAGAAAGCCTCATTTTTTTTTTTTAGAGATAAGTAGTCATGACAGTGAAGACTATTCTGATGAGGTCTCAGAGGGAAATCAGGAACAAGGTATTGAAAACTGGGGAAAAGTCCATTTTTGTTTGAATTTGGTTGAATTATGTTTGTGTCCTAGGACTTTGTAGAAGGAAAAAATTAAGAATGATAAACTAAGATATTCAGTGGACTAAATCTCTTAAGCAGCAAATCGTTCAGGGAACTGCATGGCATCTCCTAAGTGCTTATAGTAAAATGCAAGGAGTGAGAAATGATCGAAAGACAGAATTTATAATCAAAAGGTAAGCATCACGTAAAGATTTGGAAAATTCTACACTTGGCCATTTGAAGAATAAAAATCATGCTTCTGAGAGGAAACTAAGAGTGTAGCTAAGAGACAATTTGCTGAGGAAATTAGTATGGATATAAGTAAGCCAGGTGGTATTCTTCAAGAAATTGGGAGAATAACACTGTAGGCATTTCAGAGATTTTTCAGGCTCCAATGCACATCACAGGCCTTGAGAAAAGAAGGTTTCCAGAGAGAGCCCCAGTGTGCCCATGAGACTTTGGGCCTTGCTGCTCAAAGTACTTCTAGTCTCTACTCCCTGAATTCCTGTGCAGTACTTCTTACCCACTTCAGCTGTGACACAGATGGACCCAGGTGTGACACAGGCCACCCTTCCAGAGAGCACAAGCAGTGATCCTTGGCACCATCTAATGGTGTTAATGATATAGGCACACAGAATGCAAGAGCTGCGGGGTCGTGGCTTTCTCTCTTGATTTCCTCCATATTTCTGCAATTTGAGTATGTGTTGCTAGATAATAACTTGCTTTTTGTTGAATAAATTAGTAGAAAGCAGAAATCTACCTGTGTAAGAAAAGGGTAACATTGCCACTTTAAAGAATTAGGTAAGCTGAAGTGTCTGTTTTCAGTTTCCCTGAGAGTTTATAAGACCCCTGCAGAGAAAGTCAGTGTATAAAGTCACTGTGAGCCCTGGAAAGCGTAGGGCTCATCAAGGTCAAGACATCTGGCAGACCCGCACTTTTAACCAGGCCTTGAATGTCTGCCAGAGATATGGTCAGTTTGCGTATTAGTCCATTTTCACACTGCTATAAATAACTTTTCTGAGACTGGGTAATTTGTAAAAGAGAGGTTTAACTGACTCACAGTTCCAAGTGGCTGGGGAGGCCTCAGGAAACTTACAATTATGGTGAAAGGGGAAGCAGGCACCTTCTTCACAGGGTGGCAGGAAAAAGAGCATGCAAAGGAGAAGCTGTTAAACACTTATAAAACCATCATATCTTGTGAGAACTCACTATCATGAGAACAGCATGGGGGAAAAATGCCCCCGTGATCCAATCACCTCCCACCAGGTCCCTCCCTTGACATGTGGAGATTACAATTTCAGATGAGATTTAGGTGGGACACAGAGCCAAACCATATTATTCCACCCCGACCCCTCCAAAATCTAATATCCTTTTTACATTTCAAGCTAATCATGACTTCCCAAAAGTTCCCCAAAGTCTTAACTCATTTCAGCATTAACTCAAAAGTCCAAGTTCAAAGTTGCATCTGAGACAAGGCAAATCCCTTTCACCTATAAGCCTGTAAAATCAAAAATAAGTTATCCCTCAAAGATACAATGCGAGTACTGGCATTGGATAAATGCTCCCATTCTGAATGGGAGAAATTGGCCCAAACAAAGGGTCTACAGGCCCCATAAAAGTCTTAAATCCAACAGGGCAGTCACTAAATCTTAAAGCTTTGTAATTACCTGCTTTGACTCCATGGTCTCATATCTGGGGCATGCTGATGCAAGGAGTGAGCTCCCACAGCCTTGAACACCTCTTTCACAGGCCAGTGTTTAGTGCTTGTGGCCTTTCCAGCCTCACAGTGCAAGCTGTTACTGGATCTACCATTCTGGAGTCTGGAGGATGGTGGCCCTCTTCTCAGAGCTCCACTAGACAGTGTGACAGTGGGAACACTGTGTGGGGGCTCCAACCCCACATTTCCCTTTTACATTGCCCTAGCAAAGTTTGTTCATAAGGGCTCTGCCCCTGCAGCCAACTTCTACCTGGATTTCCAGGCATTTCCTTTCATCTTCCAAAACCTTGGTGGAGGTTCCCAAACTTCAATTCTTGACTTCTGTGCACCTGTAGGCCCAACACCATGTGGAAGCCACCAAGACTTGGGGCTTTCACCTCTGAAGCAATGGCCTGAACTGTACCTTGGTGATTTTTCGCCACAGCTAGAGCTGGAGTGGCTGAGATGCAGGGCAGCAAGTCCCAAGGCTACACACAGCAGCAAGGCCCTGGGCCCGTGAAACCATCTTTTCCTCCTAGGCTTCCAGGTCTGTGATGGGAGGGGCTGCTGCCAAGGTCTCTGACATGCTCTGGAGAAATTTTCCCCGTTGTCTTGGTGATTAACATTTGGCTCGTTGTTACTTATGCAAATTTCTGCATCCAGGTTGAATTTATCCCTAGAAAATGAGGTTTTCTTTTCTATCTCATTGTCAGGCTGCAAATTTTCCAAGCTTTTATTCTATACTTCCCTTTTAAACATAAGTTCCAACATCTCTCTCAAGTTCAAAGTTCCACAGATCTCTAGGGCAGGGGCTAAATGTTGCCAGGGTCTTTGCCAAAGCATAGCAAGAATGACCTTTGCTCCAGTTACCAAGAAGTTCCTCATCTCCATCTGAGACCACCTCAGCCTGGACTTAATTGTCCAGATAATTATCAGCACTTTGGTCCAAACGATTCAAGAAGTCTCTAGGAAGTTCTAAATTTTCCCACATCTTCCTGCCTTCTTTTGAGCCCTGCAAACTGTTCCAACCTCTGCCTGTTACCCAGTTCCAAAGTTACTTACACATTTTCAGGTTACCTTTATAGCAGTGCCCCACTCCCAGTACCAATTTACTGTATTAGTCTGTTTCCCACTGCTATAAAGAGCTTCCCTGAGTCTGGGTAATTTATAAAGGAAAGAGGTTTAATTGACTCACAGTTCTGCATTGCTGGAGAGGCCTCAGGAAACTTACAATCATGGTGGAAGGCAAAAGGGAAGCAGGCACCTTCTTCACAAGGCAGCAGGAGAGAGTGTGAGCATTCAGGAAAAACTAGCATTTATAAAACCATCAGATCTCATGAGGATTCAGTCACTGTCATAAGAACAGCACGTGGGGAAAACATCCCCATAGTCTAATGACTTCCCTTCCTTGACATGTGAGGATTACAATTTGAGATGAGATTTAGGGACACAGAGCCAAACCATATCAATTTCAAAATGCATTTTCTTCATAATTTATAATTCAGTGCTACATTATCTTCATTCCAATGTTGCTTTCTGAGATTTTTGTTTTGCAAATGTGTGTGCCTATTCAGCATTATATTTGTTGAGACTTTTATACTTTTGCACTCTTGTACAAATTATTTTTGATAAAGAGAATAATTCATATTGTCAATAGACATTCTTTTCATTTCTACCTTACATTTCTTCTTTATTTTCTATGTGAAGCTTTCGGAAACTGTACTAAGTAAACATTGATTGTCTTCTAAAGCATAATTTTGCCTATGAATTTTAAGAGGTTTCAAGTGTAAGAACAGGTTATGTTGTTCATTATTGAATATTATAAAGTAACCTCTCCCCTTCTTCCTTGAAATAATATTATTCTCCCACCCAAAATGCACATGGATATCCATATGCACACTACCAACAAGCCCAGGCAGCACTGAGGCTTATCCTGGGCAACTGCTTCCCAGTATACGAAGGATTAATTTGTTTTCAAGGTAGGCTCATGTTGCCTGTGGTCAGTAAAGGATAGCAGAAAGCTAGGTGGAAATCAAGGACTACTGAATGAGAGACTCAAGCTCATTTCTTGTGGAACAATCTAAGTCGGATTTTATTATGTGTCTTATCACTTGGTTAGAAGAGGTTTTTAACAAAGGCATCAATAAGAATGGTGCAGTGAAACTGCAGACAATTGCCAAGGACTGAATTTTTATATTTTATGTATCTGTGAAACATATTGAGAATATGTAGCTTTTATGGGCCTTTGGGGACTTTTAAACAGGAACATGCATGCAAGAAAAAGTGATTTGACAGACCATTATGAAACTTTACAATGTCACCAAATGAATGAGGCTGAAGTAATAGAGAAAGATGTGGCTGTTTACACATAACTGCAATACTTTATTAGCACTGATGGGGAAAAGTAAGCATATAAAAGTACATATCATGCATAGAAAGTACCTTATTTTGATGACTAGTACTGATGCACACACTTCTATTATCTTCAAGTCTCTTTAAATGGAATCAGGAAGGGAAGCTTGTTAGTGGCGTTCTGCCACTTAAGTATATAAAATAAAAACATCTTAGCGATGAGCCAGATATTTGAAATTTCACTCCCTAGTTTAGGCCACTATTACTAAAGCAAAGAAATAATCTTGACCTCAAAATGTCACTGTTGTAAAATGGCATTTTTTTTTTTTTTAGCATGAATGAAGCCTCACCGACAAAGCAAAAGGAAAGACTGAAGAAAAGGTTCAGATATTTTATTTTACCCGCATCATAGCTACAAAGTCAAAATAAATTCTGGCCTTCTTGATGGTTAAATAATTGAATTGAATTGAATTTTATGAAACTGCTGTCTTTGTGTCCATAAGTTTCCTTTTTAAAATCTTTTAGAACATCAATAACTTTAGTTGATCACTCACTATGTTACAATCATTATATGAAACATTTTAAGTGTACTAGCTCTCATAATCATAAAAATAATCCCATCACAGATAAACTATTATTGGTTCTATTCCTATGTATGATCATAAGTGTGTCAAATAAGGTGAGTAACTCACACCACAAATTCAAACTGACAGCAAATCCTGTTGGATCTGATTTCAAAACTTTTACAGATTCCCACCATTCCTCAATTATTGCTACTGCTACCAAAATCATCCATCACTTGGTTAATTATAACAGCTTTTTAACTAGTATTACAACAACATTACCAGTTTTTTTTTTCAGCAAAGTTGCTAAGACCAGAAAGGCTGATTAAATTATATAAGCAATAATGTATTGCAATTCATTTTCAACACTGAAAATTTTCTTTAATATCATTATTCTTAGTATTCTAAACCCAATGTCAGTGTTGGATTGATTAAAAAAAATCTTATATGTAAGAGTGATGCTGGAGAAACGAGCTTTGCTTTGAGTCCTTCCTTAGGCTTTTGTGTGTGTGTGGGAGGGAGGGCACACTTAGATTGTGGATACAATCATACTTTTAAAAAATAATTGTTTCTTATACACAGATACTCTATCAAAGATTAAAGATGACATTGTAACAAGTTTGGACCTGGATGTTATTATCATGAAAATAGAGATAACTGAAAATTAGGCTACTGTAAATCAAAGAGATATTGGTGGTAATTATGTTTTGTATATACTCGAAAGTATTGAAAAGACAGTTTTAACTACTTAGTTATTAAAATATATGTAAAAAATTAAATGCATGTACATTATACTTAAAATTGGAGAAATATAATTCATAATATAAATGTATAATAGAAATGTTAATTGAAATAATGAATACATTTTAAATATTGTCATTTATAGCCAATTGAGGAACACAGAAAGTGAGTCACATACCTAAAATATACAATTAAACATTTTCCACAGAAAACAGAAATTGTGAATGCAGCAACCTATTTAAAGAAACTTGTACTACTGAAGTAGGAAACTAATTTTTCTACGTTGCTTATGTTCTTCATAATTTATTTGGATTTCCTTCAACACGCAATGATTAATAACAGGTTGTTGTCAAACTTTTCCAAATTTCTGATCCTGATTATTCTAACTTGCATAACTACTCTTGTCTGCCGAGAAATATTTTGCCATTAAATTCTGTGTAAGCAAAGATATTTGGGACTTGAACTCTGCACTGCATTAAATAAACATAGATATCTACGGAACTCTCCACCCAAAACGTTAGAATATACATTCTTCTCATCATCACATGGCACTTATTCTAAAATTGATCGTATAATTGGAAGTAAAACAATCCTCAGAAAATGCAAAAGAACTGAAATCATAACAAACAGTCTCTCAGACCACAGCACAATCAAATTAGAACTCAGGACTAACGAATTCACTCAAAACCATAGCATTATATGGGAATTGAATAATCTGTTCCTGAATGACTTTTGAATATATAATGAAATTAAGGAAGAAATCAAGAAGTTCCTTGAAAGTAATAGGAACAAAAATAAAATGTACCAGAATATCTGAGACATAGCTATGGCAGTGTTAAGAGGGAAATTATTAACACTAAATGCGCACATCAAAAAAGTAAGAAAGATCTGAAGTTAGCAATCTAACATCTAAAAGGACTGACTAAAAGAACTGAAGAACCAAGAGCAAACAAATCCTAAAGCTAGCAGAAGACAAAAAATAATAATAATCAGAGCTGAGCTGAAGAAGATAGAGACATTAAAAAAACATTCAATAGACCCATAAGTCAAAGACTTTTTTTTTGAGAAAACCAATAAAATAGACTGCTAAACTAATAAAGAAGAAAACAGAGGAAGATTCAAATAAATACACTCACAAACAATAGGGGGATGTTACCACTGATCCCACAGAAATACAACCATCAGGGAATACTATAAACATCTCTATGCATATGAACTAGAAAGTCTAGAAGAAATGGATTAATTCCTACCCTCCCAAGATGGAACCAGGAAAAACTGAATCCCTGAACAGATCAATAATGAGTTCTGAAATTGAGGCAGTAATAAATAGTCCACCAACCCAAAAGGACCCAGGACCTGATGGATTCACAGCTGAATTTTCCAGATGTATAAGAAAGAGCTGGTAACTTTAGTACTGAAACAATTCCAGAAAATTGAGGAGGAGGCACTTCTCTATAACTCATTTTAAGAGTCTGGCATCATTCTGATACCAAAACATGGCAGAGATACAACAACATAAAAAAAAAGTCAGGCCAGTATCCTTGATGAACATCTAGGGAAAAATCCTCCACAAAATACTTGCAAACCAGATTCAGCAGCACAACAAAAAGCTAATCTACCACAATCAAGTAGGCTTCATTCCTGGGATATAAAGTTGGTTCAACATACAAAAAAATCAATAAATGTGATTTATCACATGTAAAGAACTAAAGACAAAAACCACACGCTTATCTCAATAGACACTGAAAAGGCTTTCAATAAAATTCAATACCACTTCACGTCAAAAACTCTCAATAAACTAAATATTGAAGGAACATACCTCAAAATAATAAGAGCCATCTATGACACACCAACAGCCAACATGATACTGAATAGGCAAAAGCTGGAAGCATTCCTGTTGAAAACAAGCACAAGATAAAGATGTCTTCTCTCAACACTCCTAGTCAACATAGTATTGGAAGTTCTGAGCAAGGCATTCAGGCAAGAGAAATAAAGAGCATCTAAATAGGAAGAGAGAAAGTCAAGCTATCTCTGTTTGCAGATGACCTGATCCTATATCTAGAACAGTCTCACCCTAAAAGCTTCCTAAGCTGATAAGCAACTTCAGCAAAGTCTCAGGATACAAAATCAATGTGCAAAAATTGCTAGCATTTTTATACACCAAAAAAGTCTAGCTGAGAGCCAAATCAGGATTATAATCCCATTCACAATTGCCACAAAATGAATAAAATGGCTAGAAATACAGCTAACTGGGGAGGTGAAAGATCCCTGCAAGGAAAACTACAAAACAATGCTCAAAGAAATCAGAGATGACATAAATAGAGAAACCTTCCATGCTCATGGATAGGAAGAATCAATATTATTAAAATGGCCATACTGCCCAAAGCTATTTATAGATTCAATGCTATTCCCATTAAACTACCATTGACGTTCTTCGCATAACTAGAAAAAAACTATTTTAAAATTCATATGAAACCAAAAAAGAGCCCAAATAGCCAAGGCAATCCTCAGCAAAAAGAACAAAGCTGGAGGCATCATGCTACCCGACTTCAAACAATCCTACAGGGTGACACTAACCAAAACACCATGGTACTGGTACAAGAGCAGACACATAGACCACTGGAACAGAATATAGAACCCAGAAATAAGACCACACACCTATGCCTATGTGATCTTTGACAAACTTGACAAAAAGAAGCAATGGGGAAAGGGTACCCAATTCAATAAATGGTGCTGGCATAATTGGCCAGCCATATGCAGAAGATTGAAACTAGACTACTTCCTTAAAGCATATATAAAAATTAACTCAAGATGGAATAAAGACTTAAATGTAAAACTCAAAGCTATAGAAACCCTGGAAGAAAACCTGGAAAATACCATTCAGGTCATAAACATGGGCCAAGATTTTATGACAAACATTCCAAAAGCAATTGCAACAAAAGCAAAAATTGACAAACGGGATCTAATTAAACTAAAGAACTTCTGCACAGGAAAAAAAAGCAAAACAAAAAACCTGTCACCAGAGTAAACAGACCATCTACTGAACGACAGAAAAGTTTTATAAACTTATATCCAACAAAAGTCTAATATTCAGCATTTATAAGGAATGTTAACAAATTTACAAGACAAAATACAAACAACCCCATTAAAAAGTGGGCAGAGGACTTGAACAGACACTTTTCAAAAGAAGATATACATGAGGCCAACAATCATGTGAAAAAAAGCTCAACATCACTAATCATAAGAGAAATGCAAATCGAAACCACAATGAGCTACCATCTAACACCAGTCAGAATGCCTACTATTAAAAAGTCAAAAAGTACTAGATGCTGGTGAGGTTGTGGAGAATAAGGAACACTTACACACAGTTGGTGGGTGTGTAAATTAGTTTAGCCATTCTCGAGGACAGAGTGGCAAATCCTCAAAGACCTAAAGACCAATTGCCCTAGCAATCCCATTATTGTATGCATGTGTATGTATGTGTGTGTGTGGATATATATTATATATATAACATATAGAATATATATAATATATATCATATATAATATATAGAATATATATAATATATATCATATATAATATATAGAATATATATAATATATATTCTATATAATATATATGATATATATTATATATAATATATAGAATATATATAATATATATTATATATAATATATAGAATACATATAATATATATTCTATATAATATATGATATATATTATATATAATATATAGAATATATATAATATATATCATATATAATATATAGAATATGTATAATATATATCATATATAATATATAGAATATATATAATATATATCATATATAATATATAGAATATATATTATATATATCATATATAATATATAGAATATATATAATATATATTATATATTATATGTAGAATATATATTCTATATTATATATATTATATTATATATATAATAAATATATATTATATCTCTATAATATAATATATATAACATATATGAGATATATTATATATTATACATATATAATATATATTATACAATATACATTATATATATTATATATTATATAAATAATATTTTATATATAATATATATAATATATAACCTAATTATATATATAATATATATTATACATATAATATATATAATATACATTATATATAATATATATTACACCTATAATATATATAATATATATTATGTATATAATATATATCATATATATAATATATACTATATACATTATGTATATAATATAATTATATATAATGTATATAATATATATTATGTATTATATATATAATATATATTATATATATTATATATATAATTATATTATATATATAAATTATATATATATATAATATATATAATATATATAATATATATAATGTATATATAATGTATATATAATGTATATAATATAATTATGTATATAATATGATATATAATATATATAGTATATATATAATATACTATATATTATACATTATATAATATACTATATATTATACATTATATCATATACTATATATTATACATTATATCATATACTATATATTATACATTATATCATATACTATATATTATACATTATATCATATACTATATATTATACATTATATCATATACTATATATTATACATTATATCATATACTATATATTATACATTATATCATATACTATATATTATACATTATATCATATACTATATATTATACATTATATCATATACTATATATTATACATTATATCATATACTATATATTATACATTATATCATATACTATATATTATACATTATATCATATACTATATATTATACATTATATCATATACTATATATTATACATTATATCATATACTATATATTATACATTATATCATATACTATATATTATACATTATATCATATACTATATATTATACATTATATCATATACTATATATTATACATTATATAATATATATTATACATTATATAATATATATTATATATATTATATAATATATAATATATATTATATATATTATATAATATATAATATATATTATATATATTATATAATATATAATATATAATATATAATGTATAATATATATTGTATAATATATATAATATATATTATATAATATGTAATGTATATTACATATTGTATATTATATATAATATATAATATATATATAATATATATATTATATAATATGTAATGTATATTATATATTGTATATTATATATAATATATAATATATATTGTATAATATATTATATGTTTTAGAATATAATTTTAAAATATATAATATGTAATATATTATTAAATAATATATATTATATTATATTATATATATAATATAATATATTATATATTTTATAATATATTACATATAATATATATTTTATAATATATATAATATACATTATATATTTTATAATATATATAATATATAATATATATTATGTATTATATATATTATATATTATATATAATATTATATATATTATATATGATATATAATATATTATATATATTATATATTATATATAATATATATAATATACATGATATATAATATATTATATATTATATATAATATATAATATATTATATATATTATATATTAATATATAAATTATATTATATATATCATATATATATATCCAAAGGAATATAAATCATTCCATTATAAAGACATAAGCACTTGCATGTTCACTGAAGCACCATTCACCAAGGCAAAGACATGGAAGCAACCTAAATGTTGATCTATGATAGACTGGATAAAGAAAATGTGGTACACATACACCATGGAATACTATGCAGATATAAAAAGAAAAAGATTATGTCTTTTGCAGGAACCTGGATGGAGCTGGAGGCCATTATCCTTAGCAAAGTAGCAGAAGAGCAGAAAATCAAATTCTCCATAATCTCACTTATAACTGGGAGATAAGGATGAGAACAGATGGACGCATACAGGGAAACAACACACACTGAGGCCTATTGGAGGGTCGATGGTGAGAGGGAGGAGAAGATAGGGAAAAATAACTAATGACAACCAGGATTAATACCTGAATGAGAAAATAATCTATAAAACAAATCCCCATAACACAAGTTTACCTGTATAACAAACTGCATTTGTACCTGTGAACTTAAAATAAAAGTTAAAAAAGAAAATAATTAGAAAATAGAAGCATGAGAAAAAAATAAAATGCTAAATTACTTACTAGGAAATAGATAATACATACATAATACATTTTACTTTCTTTTTTTATTATTATACTTTAAGTTCTAGGGTACATGTGCACAACATGCAGGTTTGTTACATATGTATACATGTGCCATGTTGGTGTGCTGCACCCATTAACTCGTCATTTACATTAGGTATATCTCCTAATGCCATCCCTCCCCCTTCCCCCCATCCCACAACAGGCCCTGGTGTATGATGTTCCCCTTCCTGTGTCCATGTGTTCTCATTGTTCAATTCCCACCTATGAGTGAGAACATGCAATGTTTGGTTTTTTGTCTTTGTGATAGTTTGCTGAGAATGATGCTTTCCAGCTTCATCCATGTCCCTACAAAGGACATGAACTCATCATTTTTTATGGCTGCATAGTATTCCATGATGTATATGTGCCACGTTTTCTTAATCCAGTCTGTCATTGTTGGACATTTGGGTTGGTTCCCAGTCTTTGCTATTGCGAATAGTGCCACAATAAACATATGTGTGCATGTGTCTTTATAGCAGCATGATTTATAATCCTTTGGGTATATACCCAGTAATGGGATGGCTGGTTCAAATGGTATTTCTAGTTCTAGATCCCTGAGGAATTGCCACATATGTAAATTCAGGGCTATATTTTAAAACTAACATGATAAGTGAAATAAGCGAGTCACAGGAGGACAAACACTGCATGATTTCACTTATATTAGGGATCTAAAATAGTCAAACTCATAGAAGCACAGTAGAATGGTGGTTACCAGGAGCTGGAAGAAGAAATAAATGGGCAGTTGTTGTTCATCAGGTATAAAGTTTCAGTTATTCAAGATGAAAGCGCTTGTGCCATCCCTCCCCCATCCCCTGGCAGTGGCTGCACGAGATGAAGAAATCTGTGCACTTGGGAGGAGAGGAGTGCAGCAATTGGGAGACTTTGCATTGAACTCAGTGCTGCCCTGTTGAAGCATACAGCAAAGCCATGCTGAGCTTAGTCGGTGCCTGCACACAGAGGAAGTATTTGGATGAGACCTAGCCCCGGTGAGTCACCCATCCCAATGGTCACAACTGAAATCTCTTGGCAGGCCTCACCACTGAGATCTCTGGGGTCCTAGGTAAACTTGAGAAGCAGTCTAGGACACAGGGGCTGCAATTCATAGGCAACTCCTAGTGCTGGGGTGGGCCTAGAGACAGTTGACTTAAGGTGGCAGATGACCTAGGGAAACATCAGATTGGGTGGCTAAGGGAGTTCTTGTGTCACCCCTCCCCTAAACCCACGCAGTACAGTTGGAAGCCACAAAAGTGACTCTTTTCTTCTGCTTGAGGGAAGGAGAGCAAAAAGTAAAGAGGACTTTGTCTTATGTGTTGGATACCAGCTCAGCCACAGTAGGATAGGGTACCAGCCAGAGTCATAAGGCCTCCATTCCAGCCCTTAGCCCATGGACAATATTTCTAGACACACCTTGGGCCAAAAGGGAACCCGCTGCATACAATGGAACTCCAAAATGTCTGGCAGCAGACTTTTCAGTAGAAAGCATACAGCCCAGGAGAGAGTGGCATGAGACATTTAGTGCTGAAGGAAAAAAAGTCTTTTCTCTTAGAAAAGTGTATTAAGTGAAAAAAACCTTCAAGCATGAAGAGGAAATAAAGACCCTGCCAGACAGACAAAAGCTGAAGGATTTCATCAACACCAGACAAGTTCTACAAGAAATGCTAAAGGGAGTTCTTCAATACAAAAGAAAAGGAAATTAATGAGCAATAAAAATTTATCTGAAGGTATAAAACGTACTGATAATGGAACACATGAAAACACAGAATATTATAACACTGTAACTGTGGTGTGTAAACTACTCTTAAGTAGAAATAATAAATGATGAACCAATTCAAAATAATAATGACAATAACTTTTCAAGATATAGACAATTTAATAAGACATAAAGAGAAATGACAAAAAGTAAAAAAGCAAGGATATGAAGTTAAAGTATAGAGTTTTTATTACTTTTTTTGCATGCTTATTTATTTTGAAGTTTATGCAATCAATGTAAAATTGTCATCAGTTTAAAATAAGGGGATATAAGATAGTATTTGCAAGCCTCATGGTAACCTCAAATTGAAAAACTTAAAACAAATAAGCAAAAAATAAACAGGAAGAAATTAAATACCACCACAAAAGAAAATCACCTTCACTGAAAGGAAGACAGGTAGGAAGGAAAGAATGAAGAGAAGACCACAAAACAACCAGAAAACAGATACCAAAATTGTACAAACATGTCCTTCCTTATCAATAATAACATCAAGTGAAAATAGAATAAACTCTTCAATCAAAAGACATAGAGTGACTGAATGGATTAATAAGCGAGACCCAATAATCTTTTGCCTACAAGAAGAACACTTCACTTATAAAGATACACAAAGATTGAAAATAAAGGCATGAAAAAAATTTCAGGCTAATATAAACCAAAAAAGAGCAGGGGTAGCTATACTTAGACAAAACAGATTTCAGAGCTAAGACTACTAAAAAGAGACAAAGTCATTATATAATGTTAGCAGTGTCAATTCAAGCAAAAGGACATAATAATTGTAAATATATAATGCACACAATGTTGGAGAAGCCAGATAAATAAAGCAAATACTGTTAAAGCTAATGAAAGAGATAGACCCCAGTACAATAAAAGCTGGCAACTTCAGGACCCCACTTTCAGCATTGGACAGATCTCTTCCTTTGTTGACAGAAACTCAACAAAGAAACCTTGATCTTAATCTTCACTATAGACCAAATGGATCTAATAAATATTTAAAAAACATTTCATCAAACGGCTGCAGAATACATACTGTTTACCTCAGCACACGGTTCATTTTCAAAAACAGGCCCTATGTTTGGTTATAAAACAAGTCCTTAAAACATTTATGAAATTGAAAATATACTAAGCATCTTCTATGACTACAATATAATAAAACTAAAAATCAATGACCAAAAGAATTTTGTAATCTACACACACACATGAAAATTAATGTTCCTTAACAAAGAAAATTAAAAGAATAAAAATAAAAAATTTATTGAAACAAATGAAAATGGAAACACAACATACCCAAACTTATGAGATATAGCAAGAGCTGCACTAAGAGGCAAATGTATAGCTATAAGTTCCTACATAAAAAGGAATAAAAACTTCAAATAAATAACTTAATGATGCATCCTAAAGAAATAGAAAACCAATAGCAAACAAAACTGAAAATTAGTAGAAGAAATAATAGATATTAGAGAAGTAAATGAATTTAATATTAAGAACACAATACAAAAGATAATAAAATGATATTTTGCTTTTCAAAAAGATAAATAAAATCAACAAATCTTTTAACAGACTAACAAAAAATGAGAAGATCAAAATACGTATGATCAGAAATGAAAAAAAAACCAGACATTGTAACACAGAAATTCAAAGGATTCTTAGTGGCTACTATGAGCAACTGTATGCCAACACATTGTAAAATCTAGAAAAAAATGGATACATTCCTAAACACATACAACCTATCATGATTGAATCATAAAGAAATCTAAAACCTGAACAGGCCAAAAACAAGTAATGAGATCAAAGATATAATAAAAAGTTTCCCAGTACAGAAAAGTTCAGGAACCAATGGCTTCACTGCTGAATATTACCAAACATTTAATGAAAAGCTAATACCAATTCTATTCACACTGTTCTGAAAAGTAGAGAAGGAGGGAGTACTTCCAAACTCATTCTACAAGGCCAGTATTACCCTAATATCAAAATCCAGTCAAAGATACATCAAAAAAGAAAACTACAGGCCAATATCTCTGATGAATATTGATGTAAAAATCTTCAACAAATAGTAGCTAAGCATATTCAACCATACATTAAAATGATCATTTACCATGACCAAGTGGGATTTATCCATGGGATGCAAGGATGATTCATCATACACACATCAATCAATGTGATACATCTTAGCAACAAAATGAAGGACAAAAGCCATATGATCATTTCAATTGATAGCATGTGATATAATTCAACATCCGTTCATGATAAAGACCCTCAAAAACTGATTGTAGAAGAAACACACATCATCATAATAAAAGACATATATCATAGACCCACAGCTAATATCATACTGAATGAGGAAAAACTGAAACCTTTTTCTCTAAGATTTGGAACACGACAAGGATGCCCACCATCACCAGTGTTATTCAACATTTTACAGAAAGTCCTAGCTAGAGCAATCAGACAAAATAAATAAATAAAGGGCATCCAAATCTATATTGTTGAAATGTTCATACTACCCACAGCAATCTACAGATTCAATGCAATCCTTATTAAAATATGTATGACATTCTTCACAGAAATATTAAAAAATCCTAACATTTATATGGAATTACAGCAGACCCAAAATAACCAAAGCTATTCTGGGAATAATAAACAAAAATAAAAACAAATAAACTGTCAGAATCACATTACTTGATTTCAAATTATACTACAGAACTATTGTAAACACAACAACACGGTATGGTACTATAGGCCAATGGAACAGAACAGACAACCCTGAAACAAATTCATATGCCTGCAGAGAACTAATTTGCAACAAATATGCCAAAAACATATACTGGGAAATAGGCAATTTCTTCAATAAATGCTGTTGGGAAAACTGTATATCCACATGCAGAAGGAATGAAACTAGACTCACACCTCTCACCATATACAAAAATCAAAACAAAATGTATTAAAGGCTTAAATGTAAGACTTAAAACCATGAAACTACTGCACGAAAACATTGGGGAAAATCTCCAGGACATTGGTCTGGGCAAAAATTTCTTGACTGATATCCGAGAAGAACAGGCAACCAAAGCAAAAATGAACAAGTAGAATCACATCAAGTTAAAAAACTTCTCCACAGCAAAGGGAACTATCAGCTAGTGATGAGACAATCCACAGAATTGGAGAAAATATTTACAAAGTACCCATCAAACAAAGGAGTAATAACCAAGATCTATAACAAGCTCAAACCACTCTATAAAAAATCTAATAATCTGATGAAAAATGGGCAAAAGATCTTCATAGACATTTCTCAAAAGAAGACATTCCTATGGCAAACAGGCATATGAAAAGGTGCTTAAATTCATGGATCATCAGAGAAATGTAAACTAAATTACAACGAGATGTCACCCTAGCCCAGTTAAAATGGCTTATATGCAAAGGACAGGGCCAAGCGCGGTGGCTCACGCCTGTAATCCCAGCACTTTGGGAGTCTGAGATGGGTGGATCACCTGAGGTCAGGAGTTCGAGACCAGCCTGGCCAACATGGTGAAACCCCATCTCTACTAAACATACACAATTTAGCTGGGCATGGTGGTGGGCACCTGTAATCCCAGATACTTGGGAGGCTGAGGAAAGAGAATCGCTTGAACCCAGGAGGTGGAGGTTGCAGAGAGCCGAGACCATGCCATTGCACTCCAGCCTGGGCAACAAAAGCGAAAGTCTGTCTCAAAAAAAAAAAAAAAAAAAAAGACAGGCAGTAACAATACTGGAGAGGATGTGGAGAAAAGGGCACTCTCATATACTATTGGTGAAAAATGTAAATTACTACAACCACTATGGATAATAGTTTGGAGGTTCTTCAAAAAACTAAACATAGAGCTACCGTATGATCCAGCAATCCCATTGCTTGGTATATACTCAAAAGGATGGAAATTAATATATTGAAAAGATATCAGTACTCCCATGTTTGTTGCAACACTACTCACAATAGGCAAGATTTGATAGCAATCTGGGTGCCCAAAAATAAACGAATGGATAAAGAGAATTTGATGCATATACACAATGGAGTACCATGCAGCCATTCAAAAGATTGAGATTCTGTTATTTTTCAACATGGAGAGAACTGCAAGTCATTATGTTAAGTGAAATAAGCCAGGGACAGAAAGATAAGCATCATATGTTCTCACTTATTTCTGAGAGCTAAAAATCAAAACCATTTACGTCATGGAGATAGAGAGCAGAAGGGTGGTTACCAGAGGTTGGAAGGGTTTTGAGGGGCTAGCACGGAAGCGGAGGTGGTTAGTGGGTACAAAATAAAAATAATTAGAAAGAATAAGACCTACCATATGACAGCAGAACAAGGTAACTATAGTGAATAATTATTTAGGTGTACAGTTTTAAATAACTAAGATAGTACAATTAAATTATTTACAACACAAGGGATAAATGATTGAGGAAATGGATACCCCATTTTCCTTAATGTAATTATTATGCATTGCTTGCCTGTTTCAGAGTATCTTGTGTACCCCATTAATATGTGCACATACTATGTACTTATAAAAATAAAAAGTTAAAAAATCAAAATTTTTGAAATAAAAAAGCATAAAAATTACATTCATAAAACAAAATTACAGAATTTTGATTAAAATACTGATAAAAATTTGCCTCAAATTTGCTTAAATTATGTTGCTAAACAATAAAGTCTTACAGACTGGAATGGGACTAAATATAATATCCCTATCAAGTAATCCAACTTATAAAGAACATTCAAACCTCCTAACTTGAGTGCTATCACCTACAGCTGGCTCATTGTTCTCCACACTAAAACTTTTTTTTTAGTAAAAAATGAAAAAAGGAGCAGGACAAGGTATCCAACTAAACATAGCCAGGAAGTGCTGTTCCCACTGAGACAAAAATTTCAAATAAACCAATATAATTTCCATAAATCATTGGAAAGAAAATACTGAGAGTGGGTAGAGACATCATGCAGACACTGAGGCTAAAGAGTAAGAAAGAGTAATCACATAACTCTGTGTTGAGTATTTGAATGCTAGGGCTACTTCCCAGCCCCAAACAGCTCCTGGGAAAGGTGTGAGTGAAGGAACTGTGGGACTGCCCACTCTCCTCATGGACCTTTGGGTTCCTAGCTACAGGGGACCCCACATCCTCCATGGACATTTGAGCTGGCAGGAGGACTGCCTAGGGAGTAGGCAGAGAGAGGGCTTCATCTAGTGTGCAGCCAGGGGCTTTTGTGCCTGAGGCAACTCTCGCAGAGCACAGCCATTGACACGCATCCCCCGGGACTCCACATCTTCCTCTCAGAAGCTGTAGCTGCAGCTAACCATCAGGCCAGGAGAAACCAGAGTGAACTTCCCAGAGGGCCCGGGGCATGTTTGTTTTGCAAACAGTCCTGTACACCAGCCCCTACCAGGGCCTCTTCTTAGATACACTGCAGAAGCATTTGCACAGTGCAGCCTCCACTGCCCAGCTTGGGGGCTTTGTTCCACTCAATTTCACTGGGAGCACCTTGGATCTCCCAGCACACCCAGAACTTGACTCTGAGTTTCAGGACTACCCAGCCAAGACTGGTGGCCAGCACTTAAGCAGGGGAGGAGCCCACATTCCCTGAGCACTGAAAGGGGTGAGGCATGTGGGTTTGTGGGCTGATGTGGGAACGAGGCATGTCTCCCTCCACAGGGTCAGCCCAGAAAGGCTGTGGCCTATCTCCCTACTGAGTCTTCTTCCTGAGGATTAACTGTGGCTCACGATACTTAATAAAAGATATAAAAGCACAGTGCTCATGATGGAAGGGGGCTCTCCTGAGACCCAGGAGTGAACGTGGTGAGCGAGTCACCTCTCTCCTTACCACAGCATGGAGCACGGCTATAAATGCAAGGAAATACAAAGGAGACAGAGCTGAGTAAGAGGCTACCCACTGGCCTCTACTCTTAAGCACAATCTACGGGATTGCAGCCCAAACTAAAACACCAAAAATATTTTGTAATTATACACCCCTAAGAAAGCAATGGCAGGAATTCAGCCACAAATAAAGACCCTGCACAGAGCCTTAGCCCTCTGAAAAAATCCAGAAATAAAGCCAACTTACTATATTAAACTTACATCACAGTTAAAGGAACACCAACCCTTAAAGATGAGACAGAATCAGCACAAGAACTCTGGCAATGTAAAAGCCAAAGTGTCCTCTTATCTCAAAAGAACTCCACTAGCTTTCCAGCAATGTTTCTTAACCAGTCTGAAGTGATTGAAATGACAGACATAGAATTCAGTCTAGATGGCAAGAAAGCTCATTAAGATTCAGCAGAAATTTGAACCTCAAACCAAGGAATCGAAAGAATCCAGAAAAAGAATCCAAGAGCTGAAAGACAAAATGGCCATTTTAAGAAAAAAATCAAACTGAAATTCTGGAGCTGAAAAATTCACTGCAATAAGTATATAATAAAATCAGAAGTATTAACAGCATAATAGACAAAGCTGAAAAAAGAATCTCAGAGCTCAAAATAGATTCTTTGAATCAACTCAGACAAAAATAAAGCAAAAAAATTTTTTTCAGTGATGAAATTCTGTAAACAAATATGCATATTGTAAGTTCCAAAGCAGCCACAAGAAGTATTCCTAAAGTAATTATAAAGAGTGGTATAAAGAATAACCAGGTGCATGCCACAACGCCTGCCTAAATTTTGTATATTTGGTAGAGACAAGGGTCTGAATTCTTAAAAATCTCAAAATTCATCCATGAGGGTTGGAATTATCTTCTTCCAAACTCCTGTTAATATTGATATTTTGACTCCTCCTATGAATCTCACGTTCTTAATGGCACCTAGAATGGTGAATCCTTTCCAGAGGCTTTCACTTGACTTTGTCCAGATACATCAGAGGAATCACTATCTATGTCAGCTATAGCCTTATGAAATGTCTGTTTTGTTTTTGTTTTTTGTTTTTTGTTTTTTTTTGAGACAGGGTCTTGCTCTGTCACACAGGCTGAGTGCAGTGGTGTGATTTTGGCTCACTGCAACCTCTGGTTCTAGGGCTAAAGTGATCCTCCCCCCTTCAGCCTCTTGAGTAGTTGAGACCACAGGACTGGTTAATTTTTCTGTTTTTTATAGAGATGGGGATTTGCCATGTTGCACAGGCTGGCTTCGAACTCCTGAGCTCAAGCAATCTGTCTGCCTCAGCCTCCCAAAGTGTTGGGATTATAGGTGTGAGCCACCACACTTGGCCCAAAATGTACCTCTTAAATAATATGTATTGAATGTTGAAATTACTCCTTGATTCATGGGCCACATTGTTTTTGTACATCTTCATCAGAGTTCTTGGATGACTAGGTGCATTGTCAATAAGCAGTAATATTTTAAAAGGAATCTTTTTTTCTGAGCAGTAGATCTCAAGAGTAGGCTTAAAATATTCAGTAAACCATGCTGTAAACAGATGTGCTCTCATTCGAGCTTTGCTCTTCTATTTATAGAGCACTGGCAGCGTCACAGTTCAGCATAATTCTTAAGGGCCCTAGGATTTTTGGAATGGTAAATGAGCACTGGCTTCTACTGAAAGTCACCAGCTGTGCTAGCCTCTAACAAAAGGGTCAGCCTGCCCTTTGCTCATTTGAAGCCAAGCATTGAAGTCTTCTCTCTAATTATAAAAGACCTAGATGGCATGTTCTTCCTAAAGAATACTATTTTGTCTACATTGAGAATCTGTTTTTTGGTGTAGTCACCCTTATCATTTATCTTAGCTGTTTCTTCTGGATAACTTACTGTAGCTTGCTTCACCAAAGAAGAGAGAGCAGAAAGACAAGGTACCTCCCTGCAACTTATTTTGTAGGGGCACTAATACTATTCATAAGGGCTCAGCTTTTATGACTTAATAACCTCTTAAGGGCCCTACCTCCTAATCCTATCATATTGGTAATTAACTTTCAATATACAAATTTTGTGAAGACACATTCAGACCATAGCAAGACCCTTATGTTCCCAGACTCAAGTCTTTAGGTGAAGCTAAATGTCTTCTCTTTTTTGCTAAATATATTTCTTTCATATGATTGAGTTTCTTCTCCTGAAATTATTTCCCTAGATCTGCCCTTTAAGTTTCTTATTTTTCTTTTAGTGATTTGTGTGTTTTTGTTCTATTTTGAGACTTTCCTGGATTTTTTAGTCCACTAATTAACTTCAGTCTTCAATATTTATCTTCTTTTCAATTCACCAATTGAAATTTTAAATTCAAAATCATGTTCCAAAGAAACATTTGATATATTCTAATTACATCCTTTAAGAGTTCACTTCTCTCTCTTCCATTAATCTGTTTAAATGGGGATCATCTGTATTATGGTTATATGGCATTTCTTCTCTCATGTTACTGAGAACCTATAAGTAAGTTACATTTTTCATTACTTAAGCATTGTTTTGTGTTTCCCACAGCATCCATAAAAGTAAGAGCTTTTTGTGTGTTTTTTATTTATTTATTTATTTATTTATTTATTATTTATTTAGAAATGGAAAACCATCTAGTGGTAGAAGGCAGTGATTTTATGAGTCACCATTGCATGAATAGGCAAATTATTAGATAACCTGCTAAGAAGTGGGGATGAAACATTGCTACTGTTCTTTTCCCAGGTTTCTTGGAGATATAAACCAAGATCTAGAAGTTAAAAAGAAAAGGATCATTTGAGCACATTCCTTAAAATAATTTTCTTTTCAATATGTATGATGGGCTGTAAGTTGATGCAATCTTTTTTAAAACTCTTAAGAATTTTAGATAAAAACACTGTGAAGGCAGGATGGTGGAATTCAAAAAGGAGATAGTTAAAGTGGATTTTTATGTGCTTTATTGTATACTCATCAACCACTGACATGAGCACTGCTCTTGAACCACCTTCCATACATGCCCCCTGGATTTCCTCTTTCTGATGTTGAAACCTGGCTGCCTTTTTGCATAGCTGTAGGCCCCTGTCAACCTCATGGACTGAGAGCAATTCACCCAGTGCAGAAAAATCCTACCAAACTCATTTCACCGGTGTCATCAGGGATCAAAATGAAAATTGCAATACGATGGACAAAAAAAAAATGTCAAACATAGAAGTTTAGATGTTATTTGAGGAATTCATAGCCTGAGGCTTCTTTAAAAATCCCTGAAACCTTGAGTTTTAACTCTAAAGAGAGGTGAATCTCCTCTCCTGTTGCTACTCCCTCAACTCTCATTTTACTTCAAAGAGAGGAAGACTTCTGGGTTGTCTCTGTTACATAGATTTCAAAGAACCTGTTGCCTTAGGTGGACCTACCAGGCTCTACAAGCATAATGATTCTACTTGCTGTTTCACTCCATACATGAATTTGGGAGGAAAAATGAGTTCATACTCAAAAAAAAATTTCCCATGCCATTCAAAGTGGTAGAGGATAGAAGGAGAAAGACAACAGGGAATAATCCTCTATCAGTTAAATGGCCAAATTCATCCCATTAATAATCTATGATGTTTATTTTTAAAATATAAAAATTATGTCAGGGGAAAACACCATTATTTATGACTGAATGCAGATGTTTAAGTGCTCAGTATCACTGAACCTAAATTAACGACGAGATTCAAAATACATTTTAGAGATGTTTATTGTGATTGAATCTATTCATTTATACTAAAATGAAGTAGTGTTCCACTAACCAATTTCCACATAAGAGCATTTTCACTGAAATCATAATTACCTATACTGAATCTATTTGTAAATTCCACTAATAGGACAACTCTTGTTAAAGAAGAGACAGTATATAAAAAGAACAAAAATCCAAACGGATTTAATAATGGCAATGTTATTGTCATTTATATCATGTTTTCAAGGTTTTAAGGGTTTCCAACTGTAAATTTTATAACAAATACAAAACTGAGAGGGAAAAATGAACCTAGAAGATAATAAAAATGGGTTTCTATGTCCATTCTATTTATCCAGCTAAGATTTAGTTTGGCTTTCTAGGACATATTAAGTCAAAACATATTTAACACTTGATTTTGCTAATTACTATTATTATTATTATTATTTTGAGACAGAGTTTCACTCCTGTTGCCCAGGTCAGAATGCAATGGTGCGATCTCGGCTCACCGCAACCTCCGCCTCCCGGGTTCAAGAGATTCTCCTGCCTCAGCTTCTGGAGTAGCTGGGATTACAGGCATGCGCCACCATGCCCAGCTAATTTTGTATTTTTAGTAGAGATGGGGTTTCTCCACGTTGGTCAGACTGGTCTCAAACTCCCAATCTCAGGTGATCCACCGGCCTCAGCCTCCTAAATTGCTGGGATTACAGGCGTGAGCCACCATGCCTGGCCCAATTTTGCTGATTAATTCTAAGTTTCAAACCATACCTATAGCAAAAATCACTCACGGGGCAACATTAACATTTAGAAAAAAATTCAAGGAAAGTAATATACTTCATGTCAATTGTAATTCAATGATCTTGTTTTTTGTTGTTGAAAAAGTCCTCAGTAAAGCATGAATCACAGCCATGAACTAGCCTGCCAAATTTTAATCAAGTTCTCTAGTTTTGACCTCTGTGGGAATGAGCTTCATGAGGATGATGCCAAGATTCCAGAGAAGTCATGCCAGATCATTGCCAAAGTGCATTTTTGGAATAATTAATATCCTGTTGAACAAAGTATCAAAGTCAAGTCACTTTAATAGAGAAATAATAATTTTTTAAGCAAAGGGTTCTGGAACAATTGGATGTCCACATAAAGAAAGAAAACCTATACACACAGCTCACGGTTTTCACAAAGATAACTCAAACTGAATTATAAATGTAAATGTAAAATTCAAAAGTATAACAGTTCTAGTAGAAAACAGAGGAGAAATCTGGATGGCCTTGAGCTTAGCAATGAGTTTTTAAGATATAACACCAAAAGCACAATCCATAAATGAAAAAAATTGATGTTTAGCTTCATCAAAATTAAAGAAATAAAACTTTCAAGCCCCAAACTGGAATAAGATGTTTACAAAACAAATATCTGAAAAAAGACTTGTATGCAAAACACACAAAAAACTCTTAAAATTTAGAAATAAGAAAATAAACCTAATTAAGAATAGGGTAAATGATCTGAACAGACAGCTTATCAAAAAATATATATAGATGTACACAGATGGTAAATAAGCATATTAAGATACTCAACATCATATGTCACTATGAAATTGCAAAACAAAACAAGTTACCACTAACCATTATTAGAAGCGTTAAAATAAAAACCTGAACAATAACAATTGCTGGTGAGGATGTGAAGCAACCAGAACTCTCATTCATTATGGAGAGAATGCAAACTAGTACAACCATTCTGACTACAACTTTTAGGTTCTTACAAAGCTAATCATAGTTTATCAGGCAAAAGAGCAATTGTGATTTTAGGTATTTACCCAACTAATTTGAAAACTTATGCTTATACAAACATTTGTATATGAATGTTTATAGTACCTTTATTCATAATGGCAAAAAATTTGAAGCAACCAAGATGTCCTTTAATAAGAGAATGGATAAACCAACTATGGTACATCCATACAATGGAAAGTTATTCAGTGATACAAAGAAAATAGCTTTGAAACAAAAAAGACATGGATGGATCTCAAAGGCATAGTGCTAAGTGAAAGAAACATGACTGAAAAGGCAACATGCTTTATTATTCCAATTATATAACATTTTAGAAAAGGTAAAAATACAAAGACTATAAAAAGATCAGGATTTTTCAAGGATTTAGAGGGTGTTTAAATGTTGAGTAGGTGAAGCAAAAGAGATTTTGTTAGGGCAAAGGAACTATTCTGTATGATATTGTAGTAGTGAATTCATGACACACATTCTTGTCAAAACTCATAGAATGTTACAGCACAAAGACTAAACTTTAATGTATGCACATTTTTTAAAAGTCAGGATTTCTGGCCCAGCATGTAAGGCACTTCAAAGTCATTACTTCCATCCACAATACATGAAAAAAAGGTGAACAAATTGGAAACCAGCAGAAAGGGTAACATATGCATAATGTGAATATCACAAGGAAAAAAAGGAAAGAAAGAGAAGAGATATTTAAATATTTGAAGCAATAATGACTGAGAATTTTACAAAATTATTGACAGACACCAAGCCACAGAGTCAGTAAGCTCAGATAATACCAGGCAAAATAAATGCCAAAAAATTATACAGTTAGGCATATTATATTCAAACCGCAGAAGACCAAGGAAATATATGAATAAAGTTTTTTGAAAGAAGTCAGGTAGAGGGGGAACACTACATAATAAAGTAAAAATGATAAGAATTATATCAGACTTCTCTTCAGAAACCACCGAAGCAATAAGAGGGAAGAGGGAAACATTTAAAGTCATGAAAGAAAAACCCGATTAACCTAGCATTCTGTATCCAGTGAACCTTTGACAACGAAAATGAAACGAAGACTTTATCAAACAAAAGCAGGGGATTTGCCACTAGTAGACCTGACTTGGAAGAAATATCAAAAGAAGTTCTTCAGAGAGAAGGGAAATAATAGAGGTCAGAAACTCAGATGCACATAAAGAAAGGTAGAGCATTAGATGAAGAATAAATGGAGATAAAACTTTTCATTTTTTTGTCTTACTGATCTAATAGATGACAGTATATTCAACATAATAGCAAGAATATATTGGGTAATTTTGCCATATGGTTGAGAGAAATTAATGACAGTAATGTTATAAAAGACGGAAAGATGAAATTAATAATATTCTGTCATAAGGTACTCACACTACGCTTGAAGCAGTATACAGTTATTTGAAAGTGGACTTTGTATAATGCGAACTACAGCAACCTCTTAAAAAGTTTTTTAAAAGTATAATTTATATGTTAAAATGTGAGAAAAAATAGAATCATATGAAATACTCAAAACCAGAAAAGGCAAAGAAATGGAAGACAACAAGGAAAAAAAGAATAAGAGGAACAAATAGAAAACAGATACAAAAATGGTTGATATTAATCCAGCAATATCTATAATCTCTTTAAATTTAATCTTACCATATGATTCAACACTCATACTTCTTGTTATTTACCCAAATATGATTAAAACTTATCTTCACACAAAAACCAGCACTTGGATGTTTATAGCAGTTTTATTCAGTTGTCAAAATTGAAAACAATCAAGATGTCCTTCAATAAGTGAAATAATAAATAAACTGGTACCGTCCATGCAAGAAAATATTATTCAGCACAAACAATAAACAGGCTATCAAGCCATAAGAAGACATGGAGATATTATAAACACATATTACTAAGTAAAAGAACCCAATCTGAAAAGACTATGTACTGGATGATTCCAATAATTTGACATTCTGGAAAGAGGAAAACTATGAAGACTGTAAAAATAGCAATGGGTTCCAGGCTTGTAGGGAAAGGAAGGGAAGAATAGGTGGGGAACAAGGGATTTTTAGGGCAGTGAAACTATTCTGAATAATACTGTAATGCTAAATACATGACATCATTTATTTGTAAAAATCTTAGAACTGTTCAACACCAAGAGCAAACCTTAATGGGGACTTTGTGAACTTTGAGTTATAATCATGTGTCAATGTTGGTTCATCAACTGTGACAAGTGCATTTCACTAATGTAAAATGTTAACAATAGGGGAAATGTGTGTAGAGTGAGAGAGGGAGTAATGGAACTTTTTATTGACGTAAAAAGAGAAAAAACAATGAGATCGTAGTGAAAGCAATGCAGATGATAAATTTACAGTACTAAATGCATACATTAAAAAAATAATTAAAATCTCAAATCATTAATGTAAGCTCCTCCCACCCTCCCCCCAAAAAAAAACTTAAAAAAGAAGAACAAAATAAACCTAAAGCAAACATAAGGAAGGTGAAGATCACAGTGGAAATCAATAAAATTGAAACAAAAATTGCAGTGAAAATCAATGAAACTAAGAACTGGTCTTTGAAAACTGCAATACAGTGGACAAATTTCTAGCAAGAATGGGAAAGAAAGAAAAAAGGAACACATAAATTGCCAATGTAAAAAATGGAATAGGGAATAGCACTATAGACTCTAAAGACATCTAAAATATATGAGGGAATCCTACATATAATTCCATATACACACAATTAACAACTTAGAAAAACTGCACACCATCCGCAAAAAAAAAATGCAAACTATCCAAACTCACTGATATAAAATAGATCATTTAAATTGTTCTAAAACTATTAAGGGAATTAAATTTAAAATTCAAAAAAATCCAACATGAAATATCTCTAAGTTCAGATATTTTCGTTGGAGAATTCTAACAAACATTTAAAAGAAACTGACGTCAATTCTACATAATATGTTGCAAAGAAGAGAAGACAGAACATGTTCTAATTCATTTTATGGAAGTATTATTACTCTGATATAAAAGCAAGCTAAAGACTGCACCAAAAAAATTACATACCAATATATTTCATGGTTATAGATGGAAAAATCCTTAGCAAAATACTAGCAAAATAAAAATGATAATTATTCACCATGCCATGTGGGATTTGTTCCAGGCATTCAAGGATGAATCAATATTTGAAAATCAGTCAATGTAATCCACCATATTAGCAGTCTAGTAAAAAGAAAAACACTGGATCATATTATTTGATGTGGAAAACTTATTTGGCACAGTTTAATATTCATTTTTAATAAAACATTCAGAAATATCGAAATACATGGGAACTTCTCCAACATGATAAGGGACATCTATGAAAAACATGCAGCTAACATTAAACTTCATAGTGAAAGACCTGATACTTTCCCCACTAAGACTGGAAACAAGGCAAGGACATTCACTCCCAGTATTTTTAGTTAAACAGTACTAGGAGTTCCAGTTACTACAATAAGGCAATAAAACATATAAATCAGAAAGGAAGATTTTAAGACATAATATAGCTACAGTAATCAAGAGTGTGTGGTTATCTGTGGAGAAATGAGCACATAGATCAATGGAAAATAATTAAGAACTCAAAAATACATGTACACAAATATGTCCAACTAATTTTTTAAAGGTATAAAAGTAATTCATTGGAGGGAAATATAGCCTTTCAACAAATAGTGTTGAAATAATTGGACACCCACAGGCAAATAAAAGAAAAACAATCTAGGCCTAAGTCTTACGCCTTCAACAAAATTAATTCAAACTGAATAACAGGCTTAAATGCAACAACTTTTAGAAGAAACAGGAGAAAATCTTTGGTACCTAGGATTAGCCAGAATGTTTTTAGATTTGACACCAAAATTATAATTTATAAAATTTTTAAAAATGATAAATTTGACTTGGTCAAAATCTAAAAATTGTGCTCTGAGAAAGACCTGTCAAAAGACTAAATGTATAAGCTATATATAAAGCTATATATAAGCTGTATAAAGAACTTCAAAATTCAACACTAGGAAAAAAGGAGCAGAAACACTTAGAACAAAGGCAAAAGATATGTGGAAATATTTCACAGAAGAAGATATATAAATGGCGTATAAGCACATGTAAAGGTGTTTGATATAATTATAAGGAAAATTCAAATGAAAACCATAAAATAAGATACATACTGCACCTTTATCAGAATGGCTAGAATAAAAAATAGTGACAACTCCCTTTTTTTTTTTTTTTTTTTTTGAGACGGAGTCTCGCTCTGTCGCCCAGGCTGGAGTGCAGTGGCGCGATCTCGGCTCACTGCAAGCTCTGCCTCCCGGGTTCACGCCGTTCTCCTGCCTCAGCCTCCAGAGTGGCTGGGACTACAGGTGCCCGCCGCCACGCCCGGCTAATATTTTGTATTTTTAGTAGAGACGGGTTTTCACCGTGTTAGCCAGGATGGTCTCCATCTCCTGACCTTGTGATCCGCCTGCCTCGGCCTCCCAAAGTGCTGGAATTACAGGCGTGAGCCACCACGCCCGGCCCAGTGACAACTCTCTTATCAACAACACCAAATATTGGCATGGATCTTGGGAAACATATATTGCTGGTGGAAATGTAAAATGGTATGACCACTCAGGAAAACAGTTTGTTAGGTTTAAAAAAAAAAAAAAAACTAAAGATACACAAATCATACAACTCAGTAATGTACTCTTGAGCACTTATCACAGAGTAATGAATTCATGTTCACTGAAAAAGCTCTACATAAATGTTTATAACAGATACATTCATGATAGTCAAAAACTGGAAACAACCCAGATTTCCCTTAATAGGTGAATATTTAAATATACACCATACCATTGAGCACTACTCAGCAGGAAAGAAAAGGAAGGAAGGAAGGAAGGAAGGAAGGAAGGAAGGGAGGGAGGGAAAGAAAGAAGAGAGAGAAAGAAGAAAGAAAAAAGAAAGAAAAAGGAAAGGAAAGGAAAGGAGAAAGGAAAAGAGAAAGGAAAGGAAAGGGGAAAAGAAGAAAAGAAAAGAAAGAAAAACTACTGATATCTAGATAAATATTCTGGGTGAAAAAATGCCAATGCCAATAACAAAAGTTTTTATACTGTACGATTTCATTTATATAACATTCCTCAAATGAGAAAATTATATACAAGAAGAACTGATAAGTGGTTACCAGGGTTTAATAAGGAAGTGAGGGCAAGATGGAAGTAGATGTTTCTACGAAGGATGATGAAAGTGTTCTGCTTCCTGACTTTATCAATATCACTATTCTAGTTGTGATATTATACTATAATTTTGCAAGATGTTACTATTGTGGAAAATTAGGTCAAGTGTACGTGAAATATTTCATTATTATTTCTTACTGCTTGTGTAAATCTACAGTTATCTCAAATAAAAAGTCAAATTTAAAAAATCCAATTTTTAAAAATACCATTTAATTTAACCCAACATATCTAACATATTTTTATTTCAAGATGTAATCAATAGAAAATATTTATGACAAGTTTTACATTTTTTGCACTAAGTCTCCAAACTCTGGTATATATATTACACCTATAGCATAACTCAAATTGGGTGCCCATTTTCCTCAGGAATGCTTGATCTTCATTTAGATTTTGTACAATTTACCATTGAAAAATTAGATTTGTATGTTCAAATTATCTCAGACATACTTAAATATTTTCTAATAATTAAAACAGGCACCAAAAACCATTTTCCTTTAATATTGATATCCACATTGCCAAACAGGCTCACAGTTTCTGGGATGTCAATTAAAATTAATACCCTCCACATTTGATTCATAATGGGAAAATGTGTGATTCCATTATTGCTGATATACATTATGAAAAGCTTCAATTTTCATATAAATGTTTGCACCTTTCTAGCTAGGTCTGAAGCTTTTTCTTTTTTGAAGCTTCAGTTTTAGCTCATCAAGATATGGCATATCCGTGAGGAAATGTAAAACACAAAATTATTAAATATTTGGCAAGTATTCTTTTTGTTTTAAGAAAATCTTGAATGAAAGTTAATGGTACAGTAAATCTTTGAAAAATGCATCCAAAACTCAACAAATGAGCAATGGCAAAGACCATAAGATTGTTAAATTTTCTGTCTTTTATTCTTCTATTTGAAGTAACGAGGTGGAAACATTAGTCTCTTGTTTTAAAATATCAATAAATCTAGATGTTTTATTTAACATTGTTGAAATAGCATATATTATAAGCTAATTTTCTTAGCTAGCTGAAATTCTTCTTTGACAAGTGTAAAGATTCAAAACATAAGTTTGATTTTTTTAGGAGGCAAATTGATATTTCCTCTTAATTTGTATGTACTTTGCCACAAAATATATTCAAAATGTTAACTGGGCAGTGTCTCCTCAAAAAGTTTGTGAACAATGATGTATATTATGAAAAAACTATGCATGGATTTCAAATTTTTTGCAACAAAATAAACCTGTTCTAACTTGTTTCATGTCTGACAAGGATCCAGTTTGAGGTATCAAGAAGTGTAAGATATTAGCTCGAAAAGAGGTATCAAAGCAACATGAATTTTGCTAAAATTCAAGCAAGAACAAACATCAAACTTATGTTGAAGCTTAGGGAAAAGAATGGTAAAATTATTGATGTTTTATGAAAAGTTTATGGGGCAATAGCTCAAAAAATTAGCAGTTTACAAATGGATAATTTGTTTAAAGATGGGGCAAGGCATTGTTGAAGATGAAGCCCACAGCAGCAGACCCTCCACAAAAGTTTGCTAGGAAAAGTTAATCTTGCTCATGCTCTGAGTAGGACTGACGATTAACAGCAGAAACAATACCCAACACCGTAGCATCTCAGTTGGTTCGGCTTATGCAATTCTGACTGAAAAATCAAAGTTGAACAAACTTTCCACTCAGTAGGTGCCAAAACCATCACACTCAAATCAGTTGCAAACAAGAGTGGAGTTTTCAGTGGAGATTTTAAACAAGTGGGATCAAGATTCTGAAGCATTTCTTCAAAGAATTGTAAAAAAGATGAAATATGGCTTTACCAGTACAATCCTGAAGACAAAGCAGACCCAAAGCAATGGCTACTAAGTGGTAGAAGTGTTGTAGGCAAAGCAAAACAAGTCAAGAGCAAAGGTCATGGCAAAAGTTTTTTGGGGATGGTCAAGCAATTTTGCTTGAATACTTTTTGGAAGGCCAAAGAACAACAACATCTATATATTACGAAAGGGTTTTGAGAAACTTAGCTAAACTTAGCTAAAGCTTTGCAGAAAATCACCCTGGAAAGCTTCACCAGAGAGTCCTTCTCGACCACAGTGCTCCTACTCATTCCTGTCACCAAACAAGAACTGTTTTTTTTTTTTTTCCCAGTTTAAAGGAACAGGGTCTTGCTATGTTGCTCAGGGTAGTGTCGAGCTGCTGGGCTCAAGTAATCATCCTACCTCAGCCTCCCAAAATGCTTGGATTATAAGCATGAGCCACCATGCTTGGCCCAAACAAGGACAATTTTGCAAGAGTTTTGATGGGAAATCATTAGGCATCCACCTTAACATCCCGATTTGGATCCTTCTGACTTCATTTTGTTTCCTAATCTTAATATATCTTTAAATGGTACTCATTTCTCATCAGTTAATATTATAAGCAAGATTGTATTGGCATGGTTAAATTTCCAGGACTTCAGTTCTTTAGGAATGGACTAGATGGCTAGAATTATTGCTTTCAAAAGTGTCTTGATGGGTGCGGTGGCTCATGCCTGTAATCCCAGCATTTTGGAAGGACGAGGCGGGTGGATCACCTGAGGTCAGGAGTTCAAGACCAGCCTCATCTAACATGGTGAAACTCTATCTCTACTAAAAATACAAAAATAAGCCCAGCGTGGTGGTGGGCACCTGTAATCCCAGCTACTGGGGAGGTTGAGACTAAAGAATCGCTTGAACCTGGGAGGTGGAGGTTGCAGTGAGCAGACATCATGCCACTGCACTCCAGGCTGGATGACAGAGGGAGACTCCATCTCAAAAAAAAAAAAACAAAAAAACAAAACAAAACAGTGTCTTGAACGTGTTGAACGTGATGGAGCTTATGTTGAGAAATAGAGTTTACATTTTTATATTTTAATTCCATTATTCCACAAACTTTTTGAATTCCATGTATCACATAAAATGGTGACACATGAGTTGAGATTTGGCTCACTAGGTCTTTTGGACTACTATGTGGACTCCATTACTAGAAGCATACAGTAAAACACAAAATCCATTGTCATGATGCACTGTACCCTGTACTGACAGAAAATTTATTCCAAGAGCCCTCTAATGATTACAGTTACCCAAAAAATGGAATGCACTACATGGATAGGTTATGAAGTTTTCCATAGTTGAAGTTTTCAGCGGCAGTCAGAGTTTTTGCTTGGTAAGAATCATATTTTTTTTTTGATTGGTAAATAATTTTCAGTAGCAAACCTAAAACCAGTAATAGATCCCCCCTTTCTACTCTACCACAATACTAGTTACGGACTATGAATCTATAGTATCAGGAAAAATATTTTCTCCATCTTTTACCTTGTGGTTGTCACAAAGTACTTATTTCTAAACATCAACCTGAGAACTAAGCTCTGATGTTTTTTATCTTGCCTAAATTCCTATCTGAGCGGTCTGGAGAGTCATGCACTACAAACCATAAATTCTCATCAGATGGGTTTTATTTAACCCTATATATCATGACTTACTTTCCAATCTGACTCTAGCAGAACATTGTTACCCAGGGGTTCCTTGCTCACAGAGCTCCCAAGATGGTGGCGAGCCACTTTCAAGATGATGGCGGGCCGCTTCCAAGATGGTGGCAAGCCTCATGTTCTCTGACCTGGGGTTCTTGGCCTCCCGGATTCCAAGGAATGGAATCTTGGGCCATGCGGTGAGTGTTATAGCTCTATTAGAAGCCGTGGGTCACGGAAGAGAACTGTGGAACCCAGTGACGAGTGTTCAGCTCGATTAGGACGAACCCAGGCACTTAGCCATGCAGGAACAATGGCAAGCCTTTAGCATGATTGGGAGTGGCAATGGGAGTCTCACTGGATCAGGAGCACAGCGGACACCCTGCCGGATCCTGAAGAATGGAAGTCAGCGGCGGGATGGGAGTCAGCAGCAGGTCTGCAACAGTGGCAAACAGCAGTGGTGGACGGCAAGCGAAAGCTCAGCTTGAGCCTTAACAAACATGGACCAGAAGAGTGCAGTTGCAAGATTCAATAGAGTGAAACAGAGTGAAAACAGAGCTCCCATACAAAGGGAGGGGACCCAAAGGGGGTTGCAGTTGCTGGCTCAAATGCCTGGGTTTATATCCCGATCCTTGTCCCTCCTACTATGGTCTCAGGCAATAGATGATTGGCTATTTCTTTACCTCCTGTTTTTGCCTAATTAGCATTTTAGTGAGCTCTCTGATTTGTTGGGTGTGAGCTAAGTTGCAAGCCCTGTGTTTAAAGGTGGATGCAGTCACCTTCCCAGCTAGGCTTAGGGATTCTTAGTTGGCCTAAGAAATCCAGCTAGTCCTGTCTCTCAACATTATGTGACAAAGAAGAAAGTCAAAATATTTTACCCCAAATCTTGTTTCTTTTCCCTATCTTGAAATGGCCCTGCAAAGCTGTCCTTCATGTGGGAAAATTTACATCTGTAAAGAATCTCTGTTAACATAGCCAGATCTTTTTCTTCCAGATCCTTCCAGTTCTAAAGAGATTAACTAAGAATCTAACACCTTTTAAAGATTTGAATAGAAAACACTTGTCATCTATTGTCTCTGAGGGCAGCCACTATAAGATTCAAAAGAAACTCAATCTCCACAATCTTTTATCTTAACCTGAACATTTCCTTTCCATTGATTCCAGGTCTTTAGACAAATTCAAACAATTGCCAACCAGAAAATGTTTAAATTTACCTATGGCCTGGAAGATCCCCCCCCCCCCCGCCCCCACAGCTCCCTCCCCTCTTTGAGTTGTCCTGCCTTTCTGGACAAAACCAAATGTATTTCTTAAATGTATTTGATTGATGTCTCATGCCTGCTAAAATGTATAAAACCAAGCTGGGCCCTGACTACCTTGGGCACATGTTCTCAGGACCTCCTGAGACCTATGTCATGGGCCACAGTCACTCATATTTGGCTCAGAATAAATCTCTTCAAATATGTTACAGAGTCCTTTTTTGTTGACAAACCATAATAATAAAACTTAGAATATTTTATTATTAAAAAGAGGTTTTTTTTAATTATTAACTGATCTTCATTTCTGTACTTATATTTGTAACAGTAGGAAACACATGTGAATGCGTATTTGCTCAAGCTGCATGCCTTCAGCCTTCTAAATCCTCAGGGAAATACTTGAATAAAAAAAGAAAAAGGTATGTCTCACACCACATCCCATTAACTCTTAGAATTTAAATTCAATATACCAAAAAAAGGTCACTTAAGTCAACGAATGTCTCCAAAAGCAAGGTCATAAATGAAATTGTTTTGCTTCCTCTGGTGTCCCTGAGCATATTGAGACCAGGTTATGGCTCTTCAACAAAAATAATTCTGCTTTATAAAAAACAAACAAACAAACAAACAAAACCAAACCTAGTGAAAGCATCAGATTCTACCTTTGTCTAGTTTTGCCTAAGCAGTAACCTTTGCTTCTTAGCTATTCTACCAAAATGTAAACTGTTAAAAGACATTCACTTTCCTGGAGGTCCTTTGAAGGTCTAATTAATTGAAAAACAGAAAGTAGGAACCTCTCACAGTGGCCTTTCAGGAAGAGCAACCAAGTTTTACCAAAGGCGTTATGTGCTATCAGTGCTGGTTGTCTACTTGTGAGAAAGCAAAACCTAATGGAAGTAGAACAGATTTTGGAGCCTAACATTACGTTTGTAAACTACATCACCACTGACTTCCTGAGTAGCCGTGCACAAAGTTATTTATGTTGTCAACGTTTCACTTTCTTCATTAATAAAATTGAGATAATAGCTAACTGAGAGAGCGTCTTTTGATGATTAAATGAATCACATACAAACAAGCAAGTGTAATACTGTCTGGAATCAAAGAGATACTAAATGAAGAGAAAACGTTATTAGTAACCTCTGCTTTATTGTGGGTAGTACACATTTTAGAACAAGAAATGTCTCCTTATTATAGGCACTGAGAGGAAATATTTGTTTCCACATTACCAATATTTTATCACCTGGAAATTCAATCTCCTTGACATATGTTCACAGCCTATGTCAAAGATGTCAAAGATGAATGTGAAAGATCTGGAGATTCTCTTCATTGCTTTCATTAACATTCATTAGTGTTGTTTTCGTATGTAAGTTCATATTTTTAGTGACTTTCCAAATATTTAACAGGAATGTTTATCAATGCCTTCAAGTGAGACAAAGAAAACAAAAGGCACACATGGCCTTGGCATCTGTAGCAAATGAACATAAACTTGCAAATTTGGGATCTCCCAAGTTAATGAAATATAAAATAAGCATCGCATCCCAAGTCATGTCATGAGAAATTTAGTAAAGTCAACATCCAAACCTGCACTAATTCCTCTGTTCCAATTATCGTTGGGTATCTACAGGCTATTCTTCCCCTTTTTGAGTTTCTTTACTTTAAAACTATTGACTCTCACAGGCATAAAAAGGATCTTCTTCCTAGAGTGTTTTTCTAAGTTTTCTCTGCCTAATTAAATTATGTGTTTCCTCAGTTCAATTTTTACCTCCTTGAAATAGGCTTCCTTGATGGTCTCAGGCTTCAGACCTCATAGAGTTTATGGTAATTATTGTGTGTGCCACTAGGGTTGAATTTATCATGTTCTTGTGTCTAAGCCTTCTACCCTTCAGTTGAGCCAGTACCTAGCACAGGGCTCTGCAAATAGGAAATGTGCAGCACACTTTTGCTGCTGTACACAGCTGGTCTCTCATTGTTCTAGAGTGAAACAGTCATTTATTGGACATAAGAAGCAAGTGGTGGGGGCTACCAGAAACTAAGGGAAGTGGGCCGGGCATGGTGGCTCATGCCTGTAATCCCAGCACTTTGGGAAGCCGAGGTGGGTGGATCACCCGAGGTCGGGAGTTCAAGACCAGTCTGACCAACATGGAGAAACCCCATCTCCATTAAAAATACAAAAATAGCTGGGTGTGGTGGCGCATGCCTATAATCCCAGCTACTGGGGAGGCTGAGGCAGGAGAATCACTTGAACCTGGGAGGCGGAGGTTGCAGTGAGCCGAGATCGCACCATTGCACTCCAGCCTGGGCAACAAATAGCGAAACTCCATCTCAAAAAAAAAAAAAAAAAAAAAGAAACTAAGGGAAGTGGAGAATGCAAAATTGTTTAATGAGTATAAACTTTCAGTTATACAAGATACATAAGTTTTAAAGATCTGCTGTACAACATAGGGCCTATAGTTAATAATACTGTGTTGTACACTTAAACAATTGTTAAGAGAGTAGATCTTACATTACATATTCTTACAATAACAACAACAAGAAAACATAAAACAAAAAGGCAAAAGAAAACCTTTGGAGCTAATGGATGTATCAATTACCTTGATTGTGGTGACAGTTTCATCGGTACATGCACATCTCCAAACTCATTAAATTATATACATTAAATATGTACAATTTTTTGTATATCAATTATATCTCACAAATTGTTTGATAAAAACGATATATTGGAATAAAAAATGTCAAGGGACAGAGTATCACAGAGAAAGAGGAAAGTGTCAGATTTTATAATCCTGAATACGTAAAATACTGCCATATCTGCAGTCAGCACAAGACCTAAACAGTGATGTGCCACCATACATATGGCCAGTAAAAGAAAAACCATAAAACAAATAAACGAGCAAAATCTCTTTACAGTATGGTATTGGTGTTGCCTCTTGAAACCTGAGAGAAGTCTGTTTTTATTTTTTGCTCAAGCTGAACATTCACTGTGCCTTGATTTTACTCCCTTGGAGCATACAGTCTAAGCTGACAGGACAAAGACTATAGCTCAGAAGTCTCCCTAACCTCCCACAACTCAATGTTTAACCTACTGTTTTTAAACACAGCAGTGTTCAGTGAATGCCTGCTAAACCAGTGGCCTTTAATGTGCAGTACATGCCCCTGTAGGTAACAAATTTCCAAATGTTCCAGAGAGATACTACATCTAAGAACATTAGTTATTTGATCCTCTGCTTCCTTATGTACTCTCTAAAACTCACCTGTCAGAATACCCCTCTGGTCCAGGCCTCATGCAGGTTCTGCTTTCACATGTCCACTTCAAAATTGAAATTATACTTCTTCCAATTTACAAAAAAAAAAAAAAGGCATCCAACTAACATACCTAGATTCTTCCTTGAGTGCCTTAGGTTGTACTGACAGCCTCCCGAGGTGCTAAGCAAAGAGGAAATTTGGAATATCAGTAAAACTTCCTTTAAACAAAGAATGGCAGTAGAAATCTGGTGTGTGGACTTATCTGGGGATGTTCTGAATTCAGATATACTGTGGCATGGGGTGGGATAGAAAAATATTGTTTAATGAACTATACCTTCACAACCCAAGTATTTTCAAAGAATTCACTGGTCAGTGGAATTTTGTGAGAGCAAAACAAATAGAACACTGTTAAGAAATGTGGAAAGTGGTGGTGCTTTATTTCAGATAGGTGACAGACTCAAGGTAATGCCTTGTGCATTTTCCATCTTAAATTTTAAAGGTGAGAAGCAGTCATGGAGATGCTATTAATACACTTACTTGAATTGGAAGAAAATGAACTCAGGCATTTTCTGAAAAAGTAAGTCTTATTGGTTAGCAATGAATACTGTTTTGACAATTAATTTATTTGATAATAAAACTCCAAATTTTTTGCAAATGTAGATTCAGGGAGAACAACACATTTGTTTATTACATAGGTATTACCTGCATAATAATGAGAATTGGGCTTCTAGTGTATCCATCACCCAAATATACACAGTAGGTAATTTTTCAACTCTTATCCCAGTCCCCTAACTTTGGAGCCCCCAGAGTCTATTTTCTTCATTTTTAGGTCCATGTGTACCACCTGTTTATCTCCCACTTAGAAATGAGAACAAGTGATATTTTATTTTCTGCTTCTGTGGTAGTTCACTTCGGATAATGGCTTCCAACTCCATCCATGCTGATGCAAGAGATATGATTTCATTATTTTGTATGGCTGTATGGTATTCCATGGTGTACACGTGCCATATTTTCTTTATCCAATCAACTTTTGGT
This sequence comes from Pan troglodytes, assembly GCF_028858775.2. Taxonomy (NCBI): domain Eukaryota; kingdom Metazoa; phylum Chordata; class Mammalia; order Primates; family Hominidae; genus Pan; species Pan troglodytes. Next base: position 144,404,208 of record NC_072421.2, on the reverse strand, counting down.
GGACATTTAGGTAGGTTCCATGATTTTGCTATTGTAAATAGTGCCACAATAAACATATAAGTGCAGGTTTATTTTTTATTTAATAAGTTCTTTTCCCTTGGGTAGATACCTAGTAGTTGGATTTCTTAATCAAATGGTAGCCCTACTTTTAGTTCTTTAAGATATCTCCACACTGTTTTTTTTTGTTGTTGTTGTTTTGTTTTTGAGACGGAATCTCGCTCTGTCATCAGACTGTAGTGGCACGATCTCGGCTGACTGCAACCTCCGCCTCCTGGGTTCAGGCGATTCTCCTGCCTCAGTCTCCTGAGTAGCTGGGACTACAGGCATGCGCCACCATGCCCAGCTAATTTTTGTATTTTTAGTAGAGACGGGGTTTCACCATGTTGGCTAGGATGGTCTCGATCTCTTGACATCATGATCTGCCCGCCTTGGCCTCCCAAATTGCTGGGATTACAGGTGTGAGCCACTGAGCCCGGCCTTCCACACTGTTTTTTCAAAGAGGTTGGACTAATTTACATTTCCACCAACAGTGTATGAACATACCCTTTTCTCCACATCCACACTAACATTTATTGTGTTTTTAACTTTTTAATAAAAGTCATTTAGACTGGTGTGAAATGTCATTGTAGTGTGGTTTTAATTTGCATTCCTCTGATTATTAGTAATGTTGAACATTTTTTCATGTGTTTGTTGACTACCTGTATTTCTTCTCTTGAGAAATGTCTGTTAATAATCTTCACCCACTTTTTAATGAGATTATGTTCATTCATTGTCATTGAGTTGTTTTGAGTTCCTTGTAGATACTATATATTAATTCTTTGTTGGAGGCATAATTTATAAATGTTTTCTTCCATTCTGTAGGCTGTCTGTTTATCCCATTGATTACTTCTTTTGCTGAGCAGAAACTTTTTAGTTTTATTAAGTCTCATTTATTTTTGTTTCTGTTGCATTTGTATTTTGATTCTTCATCATAAATTTGTTGCCTAGGCCAATATCCACAAGATCCCTAAAATAATTTTTTCTAGTATTATTATAGTTTCAGGTTTTAAATTTAGGTCTTTAATTCATCTTGAGATAATTTTTTTTATATGTTGAAGGACAGAGGTCCAATTTCTTTCTTCTGCATATGTCTAGCCAGTTTTCCCAGTACTATTTATGACATAGGGTGTCTTATCCCAATTGTTTATTTTTGTTGACTTTATTGAAGATCAGTTTGTTGTAGGTATGTGGCTTTATTTCTGGGTTCTCTATTTGTACCATTGAATTATGTGACTATTTTTGCACCAGTATCATGCTGTTTTAGTTATTGCAGCCTAATAGTATAATTTGAAGTCATGCAATCTGATGCATTGTTTTTTTATGCTTAGGATTTCTTTGAATATTCAGGCTTTTTTGGTTCCATATGAACTTTAGAATGTTTGATAATATTTCTGTGAAAATGACACTGATAATATGATAGAAATTGTATTAAATGTGCAGATTTCTTTGGATAATATGGTCATTTAAATGAGTCTTCAAGTCCATGAGCATGGAATGTTTTCTCATTTATTTGTGTCATTTACAATCTCTTTCATGAGTGTTTTGTAGTTCTTTTTTTAAAGATACTTTATCTTTTTGGTTAAATGTATTCCTAGGTATTTTATATTTTTGTGGCTATTGTAAAAGAGACTTAGTTCTTAACTTGGTTCTCAGTTTGAATGTCATTGGTAAATAGAAGTGCTATTTCTTTTTTTAAAATTTAACTTTTATTTATTTATTTATTTATTTTTATTTTTATTTTTTTTTGAGACGGAGTCTGGCTCTGTCGCCCAGGCTGGAGTGCAGTGGCGCAATCTCAGCTCACTGCAAGATCCGCCTCCCGGGTTCACGCCATTCTCCTGCCTAAGCCTCCGGAGTAGCTGGGACTACAGGTGCCCGCCACTACGCCGGGCTAATTTTTTGTATTTTTAGTAGAGACGGGGTTCCACCGTGTTAGCCAGGGTGGTCTTGATCTCCGGACCTCGTGATCCACCCGCCTCGGCCTCCCAAAGTGCTGGGATTACAGGCGTGAGCCACCACGCCCGGCCAAAATTTAACTTTTCTTTTAAGTTCAGGGGTACATGTCCAGGTTTGTTATATAGGTAAACTTATGTCATGGGGGAGGGTTTGTTGTACAGATTATTTTGTCACCCAGGTATTAAGCCTAGTACCTATTATGACTTTTTAATAATTTTTAATTTTAATAATATTTTTTCTAATCCTCTCTATTTTCTCATCCTCCACCCTCTTGCAGGCCCCAGTGTGTGTTGTTTCCCTCTATATGTCTATGTTTTCTCATCATTTAGCTCCCACTTATAAGTAAGAATATGCAGTATTTGGTTTTCTGTTCCTGCATTAGTTTGCTATGGATAATGGCCTCCAGCTCCATCCATGTTCCATCAAAGAACACGATCTCATTCTTTTTTTTAATGGCTGCATAGTAATCCATGTGTATATGTACCACATTTTCTTTATCTAGTCTACCATTGATGGGCATTTAGGTTTTGATTTCTTGACTTTGCTATTGTAAATAGTACTTCAGTGAAAATATGTGGGCATGTTTTTTTTTTTTAATAGAATGATTTATATTCCTTTGGGTATATATCCAGTAATGGGATTTCTGGGTTGAATGGGATTTCTGTTTTAGATCTTTAAAGAATTACCGCACTGTCTTCCACAATGGTTGAACCAATTTACATTTCCACCAACAGTGTATAAGCCACTGATTTCTATACATTGATTTTGTATCCTGAGACTTTACTGAATTCATTTACTAGATCTGGGAGTCTTCTGGAAGAGTCTTTAGGGTTTTCTAAGTATACAATTAGGTTGTCATGTAACAGTGATAATTCAACAGCAAGGGAATAGTCTTAAATAACACACAATGAAACTCCTATATGTATAGCATCAGACTTTTCAGTGGAAAGCTTACAGGCCAGGAGAGAGCAGCATGACCTCTTTATAGTGCTGAAGAAAAAAATTTATATCCTAGAGAGGGATATCCAGTGAAAATATCCTTCAAACATAAATAAAATAAAAACATTCCCAGACACCAACACCAGACATCCTAAAATAATACTAAAGAGAATTCTTCAATCAGAAAAAAAAAAAAAAACTTTAATGAGCAATAAGAAATCATGTGAGGGTACAAAATTCACTAGTTATAATAAGTACACACAAAAAATACAGACAACTGTAAGAGTGTAGTTGGGGAGTGTAAACTATTCTTAAGTAGAAAGACAAAAATATAAATCAAAGAATAATGACAACTACGACAACTTTTCAAGACACAGAATAAAGTGTATACAGAAAGAGCAAAATGTTAAAAATGGTGGGGGAACTTAAACTGTAGAGTTTTTATTAGTTTTCTTTTTGTTTATTCAGTTGCTTATGCAGTCAGTGTTAAGTTATCAGTTTAGAACAATGAGTTAAAAGTTAGTATTTGCAAACCTCAAAGTAATCACAAGTCAAAATCACAATGGATGAACATACAAAAAAATTCAGTAAATCATACTACAAAAGAACATCACTTTAACTTAAAGGAAGACAGGAAGGAAGGAAAAAAAAGAGAATATAGCAAAACAACCAGAAAACAAATAATAAAATAGCAGTAGTAAGTCCTTACTTATCATCAATATTATTGAATGTAAATAAACTAAATCCTCCAATGAAAAGACATAGAGTGGCCGGGTGCGGTGGCTCATGCCTGTAATCCCAACACTTTGGGAGGCTGAGGAGGGCAGATCACGAGGTCAGGAGATCAAGACCATCCTGGCCAACATGGTGAAACCCTGTCTCTACCAAAAATATAAAAATTAGCCAGATGTGGTAGCTCGTGCCTGTAGTCCCAGCTACTTGGGAGGCTGAGGCAGAAGAATCGCTTGAACCCAGGAGGCAGAGGTTGCAGTAAGTCGAGATCGTCCCACTGCACTCCAGCCTGGTGACAGAGCGAGACTCTGTCTCAAAAAAAAAAAAAAAAGAAAAAGAAAAAAAAATTGAAAGAAAAGACATAGAGTGGCTGAGGGATAACAAAAGCAAGATCCAAAGATTGATTACTTACAAGTAACACATTTCACTTATAAAGACACACACGTACTGAAAATGAAGGAATGGAAAAAATATATTCCATGACATGGAAACCAAAGCAAAAGCAAGATTAGCTATACTTATATCAGAAAAAAATAGATTTCAAGAAAAAAAAGTGTAATAAAATACAAAGAAGGTGATTATATAATGATAAAGGGGTCAACTCAACAAGAGGATATATCAGTTTTAAATATATGCACCCAACACTAGAGCAAACATACATATATATTTTCTCCAGCGTTGGGTACATATTTATATATATAGTAACATATATATAGTAAATATATTAAAAATAATATATTATTAATGTATTATGTGTTACATATAGTATACATATTGTTATATATATCATTTATATATTATATAATATTCATATATTATACATACATAATATAAATTTACTATGTATAAATTTATATACTATATAATATATACAATATTAATTTACTATAGTAAATTAATTTGTATAGTATAATGTTATAAATAATGTATAGTAAATATTATTAGAGCTATAGTGAGAGATAGAGCCTAATACAATAACAGCTGTAGACTTCAGCACCCTACTTTTAGCATTAGCCAAATCATCCAGAGAGAAAATTGACAAAGAAACATCACACTTTATCTGCACTGTAGATAAAATGTACCCAAAACATAGTTACACTACGGTTTTTCATCACCAACAGAATACACTTTTTTGCTTCTCAGCACATGGATTTCTTTAAAGGAAAGACCATGGTAGACAAAAAAGAAAAAGTCTTAAAACATTCAAAACTTGAAATAATATCAACCACCTAATCTGATTACAATGACATAAAAGTAGAAATCAATAATAAGATGAATTTTGGAAACCATAAAAACACATGAAATTTAAACAATGTGCTCCTGAGTGACTAGTTGGTCAATGAATTAAGAAGAAAATTGAATAATTTCTTGAAAAAAAATGATATATGGAAACACATTATAACAAAATCTATGGGATACAATGAAAGTGATACAGAAAGGGAAGTTTATAGCTATAAATTCCTATATTAAAAAGAAGAAAAATGTCAAAGAAATAACCTAACAATGCATCTTACAGAACTAGGAAAGCAAGCACAAAAAATACCCATAGTTAGTAGAAGAAAAGAAATGAAAGTATCAAAGCAGAAATAAATTAAATTGAAACAAATAAAGAGAAAAGAACAATGGACAAAAAAGTAGGGCATTTTTGAAAAGATAAACAAAATTCACGAATCTTTAGCCAGACAAACTAAGGAAAAAAGAAAGAAGACCCAAATAAGTAAAATCAGAGATGAAAAAGGAAACAATATAATTGATACCACAAAAATTCAAAGGATCATTAGTGGCTGCTATATGCTAACAAATTAGAAAATCAACAATAAAGAAATATAATTATAGATACCTAAAACCTATCAATATTAAATCATAAAGAAATCTAAAACATGAACAGACCAATAGCAAGTAATGAGATCCAAGCCATAATAAAAAGTCTCCCAGCAAAGGAAAGCTGGACCTGATGACTTCACTGTTAATTTCTACCAATTATTTAGAGAAGACCTAATACCAATCCTTCTCAAACTATTCCAGAAAACAGAGCAGGAAGGAACACTTTGACTCATTCTATGAGGCCATTATTACCCTGATATCAAAATGAGACAAAGACAAACCAGAAAAAGAAAACTACAGGCCAATATCTCTGATGAACATTGATGCAGAAATTCTCAACAAAATACTAGCACACTGAATTCAGCAACACATTAAAAAATTATCCTTCATGAACAAGGGAGATTTATCCTAGGGATGCAAGGATGATTCAATATATGCAAATCAACCAATGTGATACATCATATCAACAGAGTGAAGGGTAAAAACCCTATGATTATTTCAACTGATTAGGAAAAAGCATTTGATAGAATTAAACATCACTTCATGATTAAAGCCATCAAAATATTGGTGATAGAGGGAACGTACATAAATATTTTAAAAAGCCATATATGACAGACCATACTGAATGTAGAAAAACTCAAAGCCCTTCCTCTAACATCTGGAACACAACAAGGATGCCCACTGTCACTAGTGTTATTCAACATAGTACTGGAAGACCTAGCAAGACAAATCAGACAAGAGAAAGATTTAAAGGGCATCCAAATTGGAATGCAAGAAGTAAAATTATAATTGTTTGCAGATGGTATGTTCTTATATTTAGAAAAGCCTAAATAACCTAGAAAACACTATAAGAACTGATAAAGAAATTCAGAAAAGTTACATGACACAAAATCAGCATACAAAAATCAGTAGCATTTCTATACGCCAACAGTGAACAAATAAAATACAATGAAATATCTAAAAATTAATCAAATAAGTAAAAGATTTCTAAAATGAAAACTATAAAACACTGATGCAAGAAACTAAAGAGGACAAAAAAATGGAAAAATATTTTGTGTTCTTGGATTAGAAGAATCAATATTATTAAAACGTTCAATCTACAGATTCCTTGCAATCCCTATCAACACATCAATGAAATTATTCACAGCAATAGAAAAACAATTCTAAAATTGATATAGAACCACAAAACACCAGGAATAGCCAAATTCTCCTGAGCAAAAAACCAAAACTGGAAAAAAATCACATTACCTGACCTCAAATTAAATGGCAGAGCTATAGTAACCAAAAAAGCATGACACTTGCATAAAGTCAGAAACACAGTCCAATGGAAAAGAATAGAAAACTCGGAAATAAATTTATACATCAGCACTGAATTCATTTTTAACAAAGTTGCCAAAGCATTCACCGAGGAAAAGAGTGTTTCTTCAATAAATGGTGCTGAGAGAACTGAATATTCATATGCAAAAGAATGAAACTAGACCTCTCTCTCTCACCATACATAAAAATCAAATGAAATGCAGTAAAGACTTAAGTCTAAGTTCTTACACTATGAAACTACTAAAAAGAATCCATTGTGGAATTGGACTATGCAAAGATTTCTTGTGTAATACCCCACATGCACAGGCAACCAAAACAAAAATTGACAAATGGGATCCCATCAAGTGGAAAAGTTTCTGCACAGAAAAGGAAACAATCAATAATGTGACAGGACAACCCAGACAATGAGAAAAAAACATTTGCAAACCACCCATCTGCCATGGGATAAATAACCAGAATATGTAAAGAGCTCAAATAACCCTATAGGAAACAATCTAATAATCTCATTTAAAAATGGAGTAAAAAGATGAATAGACATTTCTGAAAGGAAGACATACAAATGGCAAACAGGTATATGAAAAGGCACTCAAGATCACTGAACATCAGAGAAATCAAATCAAAACTACAATGAGATATCATCTCACCCTAGTTAAAATGGTTCATATCCAAAAGACAGGCAATAACGATTGCTGGTAAGGATGTGGAGAAAAGGGAATCCTTGCACCCTGTTGGTAGGAATGTAAATTAGTACAACCTCTATGAAGAACACTTTGGAGGTTCCTCAAAAAAAAAAAAAAAATTAGAGCTATCATATGATCCAGTAATCCCACTGCTGCGTATATACCCAAAAGAAACGAAATCAATATATCAAAGAGATATCTGCATTCCCATGTTTATTGCAGCACTATTCACAAAGGCCAGGGTTTGGAAGCAATCTAAATACTCATAAACAGATGAATGGATAAAGAAAATATGGTCCATATATATTTTGGGGCACTATTCAGCAATGAAAAAGAATGAGAATCTATCATTTGGAACAACATGGATGGAACTGGAGGTCATTATGTTAAGTGAAACAAGCCAGGCAAAGAAAGACAAGTTTTGCATATTTTCACTTATCTGTGGAAGGTAGAAATAAAAACAATTGAACTCATAGAGAGTAGAAGGATGGTTACCAGAGGCTAGGAAGGATAATGGGGGGTGGGAGGGAGTGGAGAAAATGTGAATGGTTAATGGGTACAAAATAAAAGGGAAGAATGAATAAGACCTAGTATTTGATAGCACAACAGCATGACTATAGTAAATAATAATTTAATTGTACTTTATAAAATAACTAAAAGAGTATAATTGGACTACTATCCTAAGTCCATCCCTTGTCACACTGGCACTCATACGTATCTCCTTAAACAGTATTTAATTATCCAAATAAAACGACAGTAACAATGTGTATTTCTTATTCCAAAGGTGTTATTCTGCCTAAGGTAAAACAAATATCTTCCCTACAACTAAAAATGCATAAAAGCCATCTCAGAAGAGGAGGTGAAGTACTTGAATGATATTTTTCTCCATGATATTCAATAACTTATATACTCTGATGCAAAATTAACAATACCTTAATATTCATATAAAGTCAATACATGTTATGGTATAAGACAAGGGAATAAGAGAGTAAAGAAAACAAGGACATTTGCGATATATACATATATATATAGCTATACACACACACACACACACACAATTAGAACGGGTTGTTAGCCAAATAGAAAGGAAACACTCATGACAATTATAGTCCTCAATTCTGTAACTGATCACATGGTTGTGGCTGCTATTTATTTATGTATTTATTTAGAGACGGAGTCTCGCACTGTTGCCTGAGCTGGAGTGCAGTGGTGCGATCTTGGCTCACTGCAACCTCCACCTCCTGGGTTAAAGCAAGTCTCTTGCCTCAGCCTCCCAAGTAGCTGGGATTACAGGCACCTGCCACCACGACCAGCTAATTTTTTTTTTTCTTTTTTTTTTGTATTTTCAGTAGAGACAGGGTTTCACCATGTTGGCCAGGATGGTCTTGAACTCCTGACCTTGTGATTCACCTGCATCGGCCTCCCAAAATGCTGGGATTACAGGCGTGAGCCACTGCAGCCGGCCATGGCTGGTATTTATACCTACTTTTTTCTACTACTCACTCTGTGTTCCCTTTGCTTTCAGCAAGCACATCAGCTGTTCATGGTTTATTACCTGGCAGGGTGGCCCACAACTTTATTCCTAAAGGATCTGGGACATTCATAGTCCTGCCTGGGTTGGGTTTTTCTGCTTTATATTGGGCTTAATCACAGGGTATGGTAATATTAAGAGATGCCTTAAGAGGTCTCCTGTATTCCAAACAAATTCTTCCTTACTTCCGTTGTGGAACAGTAATATAATTTCCCTTGTTAGTCAAGATCAACCACTTCAGCCAACACCATAACTCCTTTCTTGGCCTATTGACTCAAAGACATGAGGAGCCCAATGTAGCTGGATGTCAGTCTTCTAGTTCAGTGGAATCTTGGCTGTGTCTCCTGGTGGAAGTGTTTCTCCCTCTGGCACTAAGACCTCTATGCTAGCAAAGCATAAAGTCATGGGAACAGGAAATACAATTTCTGCTAGTGGGCGACTAGGGCTAATGGTGAGTGGTGCCAATCATTCTTTCACCCCTTGATTCCTGAACCAATAAATCCTGGCAATTAAAAAAAATAGCACCATGTATTGGAAGCTGCTTCAGATTATAGATAGTCTTCTGGAGAATCTTGCAAAGTATTGCCATCTAGCTGACACTGTAACTGAACCTTCAAAAAGCCATTTTATCATTTTATCAAACCAGAAATTTTAGGATAATGAGAAACATAGCAAGACCAGCATATTCCATGAACGTGGGTCAATTGTTGTTCCAAACCATTGGCCACAGCCCATGAATTAATACATAATTATGTATCTGGCCCTTCCTCCTTTCAAGAAAAGTGATCAACCATGTGTGCTGCTCAAATTTCTGCTCACTGTGGGAATTCCCCTTTACAACTGTCCTTCAGGGATATCCCAGAAAGGGGCTGCAGTGTTGCAACTGTTCACTTTGAGGTGGTACCTACACATCATGCAAAACTGTTCACAAACATGACCTGAATTTTTTATTCCAGCCTTACAGGATGACCTTAAAGGAGTGCTAAACATGAAATAAAAAGAATAACACCTAGAAGACAACAGCAACTAGGAAAAAAAATCAACAAAACCAACCCCAAAGCTAGCAGAAGAAAATAAATGACTAAAATTAGAGAAGAACTTTATAAATTTGAGTTACAAAAATCCACACAGAAGATCGCTGAAAGCAAAGTTGACTGTTTGAAAAAATAAACGAGATGAATAGACCACGATTAACAAAGAAAAAAAAAAGAGAAGATCCAACTAAAGACAACCAGAAATGACGACGATGACATTACAGCTGATCCCACAGTAATATAAAAGATCTGCAGCGAATACTATAAACAACTCTTTGCACACAAATTAGACAGCATAGAGGAAATAGATAAATTCCTGCAAATGCACAATCTCTCAAGATTGAATCAGGAAGAGATTGAAGCCCTGAATAGATCAATATCAAACTCTGAAATTGAATCAGCAATAAAATACCTATTGACCCAAAAAAAGCCCTGGGTCAGATGAATTCACAGCCAAATTCTACCAGTCTTATAAACAAAAACTGGTACCAATCCTACTGAAAGTATTCCAAAAAATGGAGAGGAGGGACCCCTCCCTAATACATTCTATGAAGCCAGCATCAGCCTAATACCCATATCTGGCAGAGACATGATAAAAAAATACAATATCAGGCCAATATCCATAATGAACATATTCACAAAAATCATCAACAAAATACTAGCAAATAGAATCCAGCAGCAAATCAAAAATTCAATTCACCACCATCAAGTAGGCTTTATTCCTTGGATGCAAGTTTGGCTCAACATACATAAATCAATAACTATGGTTAACCATATAAACATAATTAAAAGCAAAAACCATATGATCATCTCAATAGATTCAGAAAAAAACACTTGATAAAATCCAGCAGCCCTTCATGATAAAAACCCTCAACAGAATAGGCATCAAATAAATATACCTCAAAATAATAAGAGCCATCTATGACAAACCCACAGCCAACATCATACTGAACAGGTAAAACCTAGAATCATTTCCCTTGAGAACTGACACAAGGCAAAGATGCCCACTCCCACCACTCCTATTCAACATACTACTGGAAGTCCTAGCCAGAGCAGTGAGGCAAGAGAAAGAAACAAAATGCATCTAAATAAAAAAAGAAGTCAAACTATCTCTCTTTACTGTCAATATGATTCTATGCCTAGAAAATCCTAAAGGCTCCCAGAATTAATAAATAACTTTAGTAATCTTTCAGGATACACAATCAATGTAAAACATCTAGTAACATTTATATACATCAACATCATACAGGCTGAGAGTCAAATAAAGAACACGATAACATGTATGATAGCTGCAGAGAAAACTAAATACCTAGGAATAGAGCTAACCAAGAAAGTTAAAGGCATCTAAAAGGAGAACTACAAAATACTGCTCAAAGAAATCAGAGATAACACAAATAAATGAAAAAACATTCTATTCTTATGGAATGGAAGAATCAATATTGTTAAAATGGCCATACTGCCCAGAGCAATTTACAGATTTGACACTATTCTTATTAAACTACCTACATGATTCTTCACAGAAATATAAAAATAAAAACTATTCTAAAATTTACTTGGAACCAAAAAAGAGCCCAAAGAGCCAAAGTAATCCTAAGCAAATAGAAATAAAAGCTGGAGGCATCACACTACCTAACTTCAAACTATTCTATAAGGTTACCGTAACCAAAACAGCACGGTACTGATACAAAAAAGATACACAGACCAATGGAGCAGAATAGAAAACTCAGAAATGGCCGGGCACGGTGGCTCATCCCTGTAATCCCAGCACTTTGGGAGGCCGAGACAGGCGGATCACGAGGTCAGGAGTTTGAGACAAGCCTGGTCAGTATGGTGAAACCCTGTCTCTAGTAAAAATACAAAATTAGCCAGGTGTGGTTACATGCACCTGTAGTCCCAGCTACTCTGGAGGCTGAGGTAGAACAATCGCTTGAACCTGGGAGGTGAAGATTGCAGTGAGCTGAGATCGCACCACTGCACTCCAGCCTGGGCAACAGAGGGAGACTCCATCTTAAAAAAACAAACAAACAAAAACCCCTCAGAATTGAAGCCACATACCTGTAACTATCTGATCTTTGACAAAGCTGACAAAATCAAGCAATGGGGAAAGGACTCTGTATGCAATACATGGTGCTGGGATAACTAGCGAGTCATATTCAGTGGAATAAAACTAGACCCTTACCTTTCATCATATACAAAAATTAACTCAAAGGCTAACATTTTTAAATGCAACACCTCAAACTGTAAAAATCCTAGAAGAAAACCTAGGAAATAACCTTCCCAACATTGGCCTTGGCAACTGATTTTTGGCTATCTCCTTAAAAACAATTGCAACAACAACAACAACAAATGGACAACTGGAACCTAGTTAAACTAAAGACCTTCTGCACAGCAAAAGAAACTATCGACAAAGTGAACAGATAACCTACAGAATGGGAGAGAATACTCCCAAACCATGCCATCTGACAAAGATTTACTATTCACAATATCTAAGAAACTTAAGCAAATCAAGTAAGAAACAACCCTGTTAAAAAATGAGTGAAGAACATGAACAGACACTCCTCAAAAAAAAGACATACAAGTGGCTGTTGATGAAGAGAGTCAAACTGTAAAATATTTGAAGAGATTTATTCCGAGCCAAAATATAGGTGACCATGGCCTGTGACACAGCCCTCAGGAGATCCTGAGAACATGTGCCCAAGGTGGTTGGTTTGTGGCTTGTAGGGAGGCATGAGACACCAATCAAATACATTTAAGATACACGTTGGTTTGGTCTGGAAAGGTGGGTTAACTTGAAGCAGGAGCTGCTGGTTACAGGTAGATTTAAAAATTTTTCAAATGGCAATTGATTGAAAAGAGTTATTATCAATAGAAAAAAACATCTGGGTTTCAATGAGAGGTTGTGGAGACCAAAGTTTTAGCATGCAGATGAAGCCTCCAGGTAGCAGGCTTCAGAGGAAACAGATTGTAAATGTTTATCAGACTTTAAGTCTCTGTTGATATTAATGCCAGAGAGTTATAATGAGACATGTTGGTCCCCTACTTCCTGTCATGGTCTGAACCAGTCTTTCGGATTAAATTTTAGCATGCCCTGGTCTATGAGGAAGTCCATTCAGATAGTTGGGGGGGCCTTAGAATTTTATTTTTGGTTTACATTCTCTCCCTTCTGGCCAAGATTTGCCAGAGGCAACATCCACAGACAGCAAATCTCTATTTTGTCTTGTTGTACCCGAGCGAGTTAGAGAGAAATGCCACACTTTGAGACAAATTTAGGAGTCCTTTATTTGCTGGCAACCGAGAGTCGGCTGGCACTCGAAATTCTCGGCCCCGAAGAGGGGGTCAGATTTTCTTTTATACTTTGGTTTAGAGAGGGGAGGGGGATTCTAGCTGTAGCAACTTTACAGAAGAGAAATGGACAAAAAAGTTCAAAAGACAAATGGTTACAGGAAAACAAACAGTTCCAGGTGCAGGGGCTTCAGATTCACCACAAAGTGATAGGTGAGGGGGCTCTGGGCGTTATCTACTGGACAAATGCGGGGGCTTTATGGTACCATCTTTGAGTAAATTGTTGGGAACTGCGGACACCAGCTTGCCTCAGTACCTTATCAGTTAATTGGACTCTTTGATATGCTGAGAGTCAGCTTACACAAGTTAACTCCTTGAGGAAGGGGGTGGGTAAGGAGTCCTTGATGTCTTGCAAATGAAGGAGCCAAATGGAGTTCCTCTGGTTTTCTCAGCTAAGGGAGAGTCTAACATATTAAAACAAAGTTAGGTAGCTAAGGGAGAGTCTAACAAGGTTAGGTATTACAGTGTTATAGCACTGCTGGGGTGGCATGGCTGCCTGCCCCATGTCCATTCTGTCCCTCGGTAGGACTCTGTATGGCCGAGGGACTTAAAAGTCAAAAGACGTACAGCCAATTAAATGCTCTAGGTCAGATAAGAATGGATGTGGACAGGCATTCATTACCCATTAAAATTATTATTATTTTAAGTAAAAAACCAACAAATAAAAACCAAAGGCAAAAAGTGACTTATCTATAAATTCTATGCATTGAGCTTGCATAATTCTATGCATAAGCTTGGTTGTAGTTACAGACTTACATAGCAATTAGCTGTACAAAACATAAGCGTTGTTCTAAAAAATAATTTAAAAAAATATATATCTGTCTTTACAACTCATAACTGAAAGTATTATACCCAGGAGTTTTGTTTTTTTTTATACAAGTTATCTTTATCCTGTCAGTAAATATTTTATTTTCATTCTACAGGATGTAGAAAATTATTTACGGTTGGGATGGATGCAAAAGTGACAGATAATAGCTTCAAAGGCAAAGCATCTTTGTACCCCTCCTTGATTTAGAGGGTCTGCCTTTAACCTAACTCTATCCCTCAAAACCAGCCCTTACAATCGCAAATGCCCACCTCTTCTTAAACAGTCCCTGGGCATAGAGGAGGGGTGTTTGTATAGTTTTATGAACAAGGCCTTTGAGGCAAAAAAACAGGTCAGTCCCAGTGGGATGCTAAATGAGAAATATCTGCATATCTGGGCTTCAGAATACCATGACTTTGGTTTCCTTGGAAGTAAAACAAGAAGAAATAAATAACATTATACTTTGAAAATGAAAAGAGTATTTTTATATTTGCATGTTAGAACAGAAAAAGGAACCCATTCCATCAGGGCACCAACTAAAGATACAAAGAAAAATTATAACCTGGTACTCTTTAGAGGATGATATAGCCAAGAAGTAGTTCATGATTCAAACTGCACTCAAAACACACACACACACACACACACACACACACACACACACACACACGAAAGGTAGGGCTGTAATCTAGTATCAAGTATTACACTTTTTCACTGAAACAATTTCTCTCTCTTTTGAGCCCTCCATTCCTATTGAAGAGAAATTATAGTAAGAACAATTTGTGTACAAAATAAATATAGGCTTATCGTACTTGGCCTGATTATTTGTATAAAATGCAGCAAGAATGTATTAGCCATATAAACTCCTTTTAATTTGGCTTTTCTGGAACTTTACCTAAAAATATGCTATTTTAGTCAAAATCTTGATAAAATAACCAGTGTCTCCAATTGTTCTGTTTTAAAAGACTCTTACTAAACTTATGCAAATAACTGTTTCAGAGTTGTTTAAACCAGAGCGACTCCATCTTGAATAGGGGCTGGGTAAAATAAGGCTGGGACCTACGGGGCTGCATTCCCAGGAGGTTAGCCATTTTAAGTCACAAGATGAGAGAAGAGGTTGGCACAAGATACAGGTCATAAAGGCCTTGCTGATAAAACAGGTTGTGGTAAAGAAGCTGGCCAAATCCCACCGAAACCAAGATGGTAATGAAAGTGACCTCTGGTGGTCCTCACTGCTCATTATATGCTAATTATATTGCATTAGCATGCTAAAACACACTCCCATCAGCATCATGATAGTTTCAAAATGCCATGGCAGTGTCAGGAAGTTACGCTATGTGCTCTAAAAATGGGAGGAACCCTCAGTTCTGGGAATTGCCCACCCATTTCTCAGAAAACTCATGAATAATCCACCCCTTGTTTAGCATATAATCATGAAATTCTTATAAGTATCCTTAGTCCAGCAGCCCAAGCTGCTGCTCTGCCTATAGAGTAGCCATTCTTTTATTCCTTTCTTAACAAACTTACTTTTACTTTATAGCTCTATGGACTCGCCCTGGATCCTTGTGAGATCGAAGAACCCTCGCTTGGGAGTCTGGATTGGGTCCCCTTTCTGGTAACAACTATATTTTCATAAAATCACAATCCAAATTTTGGAGAACTCAGAGAGAAAGGTAAATTTGTTTACAAAAACATACTTCACCCAAATAACTCAAAAGAAAATGATTTTCTTGACCCTTTAACCAGAATAGCAGCCTTCCAAACAAGACATTTGTTCACCTTGGGACTGCCGTTTACATGTTAAGCAGCTCTTGTTAGATAGGAGCTATTAGGTGTTGTAGAATTTAGCAGCTCCTCACATAGTTAGAGTCAGTCCTAGGGGGGAAAAAAAGGCCTCCTGTCATGGGTATCTCCTCCTTGTATCCCCAGGCAGCAAGATCCTATATAAACCATTTTTATCATGGAACTCTTATGGGCACCATTATTTCCATTAGCATAGGGTAGCTTCAGTTAACAATCCATAGGAAGACAGTAAATGCCATTCAAGTGAAAATTCTCTAGTATAGTAATTGTCACTGGGAAGTGCTCGCAGTCTTTTGCCATAAGCCCCAATAAATGCTCTACAAAGGGCTATGAAGTGGATGATTCGTCCTCACTACCCCTCTAGCTTTTACCCTATAGTCTGTGAGCTCAGGCAATCTTACTAGTTCACAGAGTGTCCAATTAACATTTCTCAAAGAGAAGATTTACATGCCTTCAGTTTTATAGTACTAGATATGAAAAAACTCCCCTTGTCAAATACCCATTTTCACAAGACATTTAGGTAGAGGGGTTAAAACTACCTTACATAAAGCCTGTTTAAACATCGTAAATTTAATAATTCTATTAACCTGTATGTTTTTATGTTCTGGTCCCAGGAACTTATTTTTTTCTCTCCCCAGACCATTTTACCTTTTCTGGTGAAAATGGGTTTGGGTGCCCAGCAGAAAGTTGCATCTGTAAGATCCATGAGAGACGGCAAATTTGATAAGTCTTCTCGGACAGTCCTATGATTCTATGGGAGGGGTGCCCATGTAAAACGGGCCGCCTTAACCCCAAAATTTACCATGACCTGGGTTAACAGGCATATTCAGTGGGAGAATATCATGGTCATCATAAAGCCAGCTACACATGGCTTGCATATGAAGCATATTAGTTGCTTCATCTGGGTTGTTCCACTTAGCATTTTATAGGAAGAGGCAGGCAGTCCCCTTCTCAGGGTAAACAGATATCAAAGTGGTGTTTATCTGGTCCACTAGGCCAGTTGTTCTCTCAGGAATAACCTCCCATGCATTTGGGTCGCATATACTCATCAGTGACTGTTTAATAGTGAGCTGCGGGTTCTGCACCAACCCAAACGATTTTATTCTCCAGTATTTAAAATTAAGAATTTTGTCTTTAAAGAGGTTATCTTTACAGTCCATTATAGTAAAGATTTCTCAAGAAGCTGATGATACCAATCTACAAAATGGAACAAATCTTTTACATTATACTCTGTGGTTTTAATAGTTACTTGGTTTTGCCCTTCCCCCATATTGACTATCTTCTTGGTAACCACAATTCTCAGAGCTAACTTGATGCCGTGGCCTAATTTTTAAAATCCATTTAGTTTTATCTGTATAATTTTCCCTTCATTTTAAAGCAACTCTTAAATAGTTTCTTTACTAGAAAACTACATTTTTAAAGCAAAATTGACATCTTTATGTTTTATAACTTTACCAAAACACTTTTGACACTCCTACTATTTTAACTTACTTAGTAACCCAATTTCTCAGTGAAAAAAAAGATTACTTAATTTAATATAACATGACTTTAAGATTTGAAATTACTAGAGAGAGTTTTGAGTTTAAAATTTTACCAAAGAAGAACAAGGTAATGTGAACTAAATGGTATCTGAGCTAGCTTCTAACAGTCTGATAAGCCCTTACCTTTTTTTCTTAAAGTCAATTGATTAGCTCTTTCATATAGCATAATAGTGAAATATCACTTCCACATGACACATATAAACATCGATATAATAGGCATGCAGAGTAAAAAGGCAGGTTCAAAAGATTTTTCATTTGCCTGCTTTCAGAAAATATTATCTCCCTTACTTTAGACAATTAATTTACAAAGTTATAGGAGCCAAAAAAGGTGAAGGAGTTATCATCCAAGGCCTTTTCAATAGAGAAAGAGCTGAGCTTCTGAAATATCAATCTGAAGAATCTCAGAGACAGATTATACAATTTAGAACTGAAAAACTTCCTGCATTAAAAATAAGTCAATATTTTTAATAAAATATTGTTTTAACTAATTCTTTAGTTTTGTATTCATGTATTTGTAGTATCAAAGTTCAATTTTCGAAAAGCTATTATAATTTTTAAAAATTAAAGCCAATTAATCACATAACATTTTTATAAATTTCTTTTCTACCCTGTTACAACTTAGACTATTCACAACATGCTTTGACTTTCTCACTTGTCCTAAATATTTTTCCTTCTTAAACAACCCAGTCATTTTATTTTAGGGCAAAAATTCACCATAAAAGATTATTTCTCACATAGAATTACTTTTCTTTTTACCTTCCTTACCAAAAATGCCTCTTTATATCGACAGCTTTCTTTTTATCTTTTATTTTCTAGTTCCTTTTACCTTGTTTTATACATAATCTTTAAATAAACTTTGAATTAGACAAAAATATTTACCTTTTAATAAGAACACATTTTAAGAAAATGTTTTTCCATAATTTTTAAATTGAAAATTACCCACTTAATTACTATCTATTAATTACCTTAGAGCCTATATTATATGACAAGTTTGTTTAAAAACATTTATTCAATTACATTTACTTAATTATTTAATAATTTACCTCGATTATTTATATAACTTGTGACTGTCATCTCTTAAAGTTAAGCTTTTTTTATAACCTATGAATTTCAGGTGTTTCGCTGAGTAAGAAAGCTTATGGTTAAATATGAGGATTTTTTTTAACAATAACCCAGGACTTAGCTGTTTTCATTAAACCAACAATATAAAATATTTTGTTTATCAAAAATTATATAAGCAAAGGCCATTCTGTCTGGGCTAGGTTTATAGTTTTATAACCTTTATGGCAGATTTTGACACCTTATCGTAATCTGCATGGATAAGTATGAAACCACTTAATAAATGCAAACAAAAATGCTAACAATTCTTAAGACATTTCTAATATTATTTTACCAATAATTTAAAGCCAGTTTATTTATTAAAGATTTCACTGAAGTCAAGTGAACTTGAAAAAAGCATTTAACTTAGTCTTGTTTTTCTGTTAAAGTATTTGATTTAAACACTTTTATTTTTCTTTAAACTAATTAGAGCTCTTTTGTATATATTTTAGCAGTGAAACATTATGTACATGACACAAATACATGCCTATAGAAGTACATATTACATTCATAAGACCTTTTTTTTTCTATTTTTAACTTCCAAATTCTTGATAATCTGCCTCATTACCCTAGGCAGTTGTCAGCTAGATAGCCCTAAATTTTCATATTAAAGGAAACAACTCTTAGGTGAAAAATCAGACAGCAAAATTTACATCTCAAAGTACAGAGAGAAAGTCTGGTGTGCTAGAACGAAATTAAAATGGATTTAATTGCCAAGTTAAACAGAAAATTATAGAAATCTATCATAGGATTGTAAAAGAAGATCAATTTTATTTAGATAGGTAGTTCTAATTTTAGTCTCCATCGTTTAACTTGACTTCTGAGCTCTGGACAGAACTACACTGTATTCTGGGTCTCCTTAAAGAGAATTATGATGAGGCTAGTCTATGCTTTCACAGTGCCCTCCCTTCCCTCTTTTTTTTATAAGACATTTCTCTAAGTGTCTAAGCTACACTCTCTCTTATTTTAAACATCCAGGAGTAGCCTCTGTTGTAGTAACTACTTTAGTTGGAAAAAAACAAAAAACAAAAAACAGATAACGCAACACAAAAGCAAGCAGTTTAAGATCTGAGAGGAAACTTGTCTGTTTATGCTCTTGGGGTTCCATAAGGCAAAAAAGGATTCTCCCCAAAAATGAGTCTGGTGCCTTCTCTGTTTTCTTTAAGGGATGTCAGGTTGTTAAAAACAATTAAAGAACAATTTTCTCAAGAAGAACAAGGTCATAGGAAAGAAAACAAAACAAAAAATCATAAAAGCCTTTTTAGTACACGTGCACATGCACGCGCACACACACACACACACACACAAAGATCCTATAGGTTTTATTTCAGAACTCTAGCCATGAGATATTAATACGAATTCATCAGCTTGCAAAAACAAACAAAAATATTGGATCCAAACAATGGTTTTCACTGGGCATATACCGAAAGGAAAACAGGTTATTATATCAAAAAGATACATTCATTCATATGTTAATCACTA
Organism: Pan troglodytes; assembly: GCF_028858775.2. Classification (NCBI taxonomy): domain Eukaryota; kingdom Metazoa; phylum Chordata; class Mammalia; order Primates; family Hominidae; genus Pan; species Pan troglodytes. The sequence continues at coordinate 144,384,088 of NC_072421.2, read as the reverse complement.
TGCTATTCACAATAGCAAAGACATGGAATCAACCTGGGTGCCCATCAGTGGTACATTGGAGAAATAAAATGTGCATATATACCCTGGAAGACTATGCAGCCATAAAAAATAATAAAATCATGTCCTTTGCTGCAACATGAATGGAGCTGGGTGATGTTCTCTCTTATAAGTGGGAACTAAACATTGATCACACATGGACATAAACATGGGAATAATAAACACTGTGGACTACTAGAGGGGGAGGGGGCAGGAATCCTGGGTTGAAAAAGTAGCTACTGGGTACTGTGCTCACTACCTGGGTACCATATACACATGTGACAAACCTGGGTACCCCTATGTACCCCCATGTCTAAAATAAAAGTTGTAGTTTGCTGGCTTTTTTTTTTTGAGACAGGGTCTCACTCTGTTGCCCAGGCTGGAGTGCAGTGTCGTGATGACGGCCCAGTGCAGCCTTGACCTCCCAGGCTCAAGTGATCCTCCCACCTCAGCCTACCAAGTATCTGGGACTACCCACATTCAATTTGCTAAAACTCAGTAGAAAAATTAGATGACAGTAGAAAAAATGTAAAGTAGAAAGAAGCAATATTTAACTCTTAAGAAGATTAAAACTGAAAATCATTACATGAAATACCAGCCCATCATCTTGTTTGATACAGGATGGAATACAGGGATACAGATCATGGAATTCTCCCTGAGATCTGTGGCCTTCTTTAACTGCTACATCTGTGCATTATGCAATTTTACATATTTCATCTTGTATATTCATAATAGTGAGGCATGATATGGCCCCTTTCTGTTAAGAAATTACACAAATAGGAAATAAAAGTTTTAATTGAAATATGTTCCTTGTGAAGCCATTAATAAGAAAAAATAGGAGAAAGTTTATCTTATAAACTTTAGAAAGATAATTACCAGAGGCAGGGGAGAATGTGAGTGTGTGGAGGGAGATAAAGAGAGACTGACTGGTTAATGGCTAGAAACATACAGGTAGATAAAAGAAATAAGCTCTAATGTTCGAGAGTAGAGTAGGTTGACTATACTTAAAAACAATGTATTGTACATTTCAAAATAGTTAGAAGTGAGGACTTCTAGTCTTAGGTGCCTGCCTAAATAGAAAACACTACATTTTCCTATTTCTGCATTCAGTCAGCTGTAATATGCTTCTTCAGTTGGAATAATTTTTTTCAATTATTTAAACATTTTTATTGTTGTAGGTATACAGTAGGTGTATATGTTTATGGGGTACATGAGATGTTTTGATACATGTATGCAATGTGAAATAAGCACATCATGGAAAAATGGAGTATCCTTCTCAAGCACTTACCCTTTGAGTTACAAACAATCCAATTACACTCTTTAACTTATTATTGATTATAGTCATGCTGTTGTGCTATCATAGTAGGTTTTATTCATTCTTTCTATTTTTTTTGTACACATTAACCATTCCCCATCCCCAGCATCACACTACACTTCCCAGACTATGGTAACCATCCTTCTACTCTCTATGTCTATGAGTGCAATTGTTTTGATTCTTAGATCCCACAAATAAGTGAAACCATGCAATGTTTGTCTTTCGGTGCCTGGCTTATTTTACTTAATATAACCATCTCCAGTTCCATTCAATTTGTTGCAAATGACTTCTGTGGAGATAGTTAATACAAATATAAATACATAAAATAATGTCAGGTAATAATGTGAGCTATAAAACAATAGAACAAATGACCAAGGATTAGAATGGTGACGTCTTTTAAATGAGTGATGAGTAGGGTATCTCTGAAAATATATGAGCAGAGAGCCAAATGACTAAGGAGTGGCTGGCCATGCAAAAATTTAGACATGTAATTACAGTAACTTAGACTAAAAGTAGAAATGGAGTATGTAGACAGATTTAAAATAAGTTGTCACTTTTATCAGAATTACTATAGCACTTAATTTCATAACTATTACAACATAATGGTTGACATATTTTATACAGATCTGTGTAAAAGTGGCTAAAGAACAAAGATTATATCTTGTTTCTCTTTGTATTCCCAGTGCCAAGAATGGTGCCTGGCACAGAGTAGGTGCTTAATATGTGTTCCCCGATTCTTTAATTTCCCAAACCTTCCTGGCTGTCTGGAAAGATCTGTAACATCTGCATGATCTTACATTATCCCCTCAGTGTTCTAGGCAAGCTTACAAGATACCTTTATAATAAATGAGCTTACACAGCCATTCTATTAATCACACACAATTGTCAGTTCAAAATTAACTGCATGTGGAATAATTAGATCATCAAATAATTATGTGTAATTTGCTACTTGAACTCACTAAATAACTTTCAAGTGGTCAATTTCTCTGTAAACTAGCCCAGAAAGCCAACAGTTGGCTAATTTCATGTGTAGTGAACTGTGTCTATTATTTTGCCACCTGCAGCTAATTATCCATAGATAATTATGCCTTAAAAATGAAAAACTGCCCTTTCGAAATTGAGCTTAAGTTGATGTCCAGTCTACTATATCTAACAGTCTTCTTATATTAAGCAAGAAAAAATAATTAGGCCAGAAACAATTATAGAGAAATGGAGATTGTCTCCTCAAGTACTAGGGTATTTCTAATGGCAGTGGTGTTCAACCAAGTTTATTCATATATCTGAGTATCTTCGTTGACCTAAAGCCTCTGTCTCTGAAAAGCAGCAGGCACAGATAATCTCAGTATTTCTATGATCATCTACAATTTATATGATTTAAAGATGTATCCAGATGATTATGTAGAGTACAGGACTTCATGTTCATAATACATAACTAGCCTATTTACCCGGCTAGCTGTCATTAAATCACCGTTCAAACTAACTAGCTGAGATTAAACATTTTCATGTCAAAGTAAATCTGTTCCTTAGCAAATGTTTGAGGAGAAGACAAAATAAAGAGGAATGTAGGACTCAAACCTTTGACTGTAATATTTGATAAAATATTCCTGATTTGTAAAATGTTGGTCGAACAGCAAGTTAACTACTAAAGATTCCTAAATAAATTTTTTAAATTACACACTCCATCATTGAAGTGCATAATTTCATCATAACTTTCACATGACATCTCACTGTCAACTTGAAGTTCAATGACAAAAGAGGGTTACTTGAAAGCCACTTAAATGGCCTCAGTATCTATTTTTTCCTTCTTTGAGTCCACAGATCCTCAGTGTTTAGCTCTCACTAGAAGTGAGAACATGCAGTATTTGGTTGTCAAGGGTGGAGGGTGGAAGGAGGAAAAACTGCTTATCGGGTATCATGCCGATTAGCAGGGTGACAAAATTATCTGTACACTATACCTCCGCAAGATAAAATTTACCTATGTACCAAACCTGCACATGTACCCCTTGAACCTACAATAAAAGTTGGAAAGAAAAAATATATGTGAGTCACAAAAGAATAAAATTTTAAAATGTTCAATAAGTACATAAAAACTGCACCACTTCAATAGTCATTAAAGAAATGACAATACTAACAAAATGTAACAAAATAGTGGGTTTTGACAAGTTTATCTTTCAAAGGGGATGCCTCATTTCTCTGCTTACATAATGGGAGTGAAGAAAAAGTTGCCACAATCCTAAAGTTGTTTGTATTGACATCTTAGAAGCTCTCTATAAATAAATAGGATCAGTGTAAAGTTATTGCTATTCATCTCTAAGCCAATAAAAAACTTAATCAATTCATCCATACAGTATGATTGAGTGGAAAGAAAATCAATAGGCAGTGTGAGAAACATGGTTTAGTTCTGTCACTACTGCCACTCTAACTTTGTTACTTTGGGCAAAGTATTTTACCTCTATGTACCACATCTGTAAATGAGAACACTACTGATAATTTACCAGAGCATTTGTGATAATTAAATAAGATAATTCCATATTTAGAAGTGCTTTTTGAGATTTGGTATCCTAGAGAAATGGAAGATATTATAGAATGTTACAATGGAAAAAACCTTAAACATAAAATAAAAAGATATGTGTTTGGGTCCAAACACTACCACTTACTGTCCAGACATGTTCTCTTGAAAAAGTGACTAATGTATAGACAAATGAATGAATGAATTACATCCACCAAAATTAAGTGAATCACATTGTACCAGGCATTTTAATAGGCACTCTTGATATAGAAGTGAATTAGAAATAGTCTCGTTCCCACAAGGAGCTGATAATTAAGGGCAGAAAATTTACAAATAAAGACACCACCCTAATTCATTCAAATAAATCCTGTGTTATAATTCAACAGTGGGTATTACAAGGGTATAGTAGATGCATACCTCACCTATTCTGGATATGAATGGGCCAAAAGGCTTCCTAGAAAAAGTGAACCCTAATCTGGATACAAAAGAGCAAATGTATGTAACCAAGGAAAGTAGATGAGAAGAAAGATATTTCAAGCAGAATTAAGTGACCATTAATAAAAATAGGAGGAATAAATATTTGGTTAGCAGCCTACATTTCAGCATATTGTTTTGGGGTGCTAATCAGGTACGTAACTTGTCCAAGATCATAAGATACTAAATGGCAAAGTCAGGATTCAAATTCATGATCTTAATCTTGACACTAAGTATGCTATTTTGTGATGCAGTTTTTTACTTAACTTTAATCTTAGCTTTTTTCAATGGCAGTACATGTAGCTCTACATTATTTTGAAATCATGTCATAATATTTAATATTAGACACTTACCATAAATTCTTTAGTCTTTTCATATAGTCAGCCACTTAAGTCACTTCCAATTTTTATGATAACAAAGAATTCCACAGGGAAAAAATTTATTCACTAAATATTAGCTGAGTACCTACTATTTGCTAGGTACTGTGCAAAGTGTTGACAATACCGTGGTGAATAAGACAGACATGATTCTTTATGTAGCTTGCAGTCTATTAGAAGGAGATAGACCAAAAAACCCTACTAAATAATTGAATGAACGTTTGACAGTATGAACAGCATTATAAAGGAAATCATAAATCTTGTAGAAGTCATTTTAAGTGTATTTCAGTAAATTTTAGTAAATTTGCTGAGTTGTTCAACTATCATCTCAATTTTTAGAAAATTCTCACCATCCCAATAAGATCCCTTATGCCTATTTGCAGACAACTTTCATTTCCATACCCAAGTCAGGCAACTATTAATCTACTTTTTGTCTTTATGAACATTTCATATAAATTATAGGCATTTCAGATAAATTAAATTATACAATATGCAGCCTTTTGAACCTGACTTCCTTGATTGGACATAAGGTTTTTGATGTTTGTTTATGTTGTAGTGCATGGCAATATTTACTTTCTTTTTATTTTGATAATATTTCATCGTGTGGCTATATCGCATGTTGTTTATGTATTTATTTGTTGATGGACAATTGGGTTGTCCTGTCTTCTGGTTACCATGAGCAATACTGCTATGAACATTTGCATACAGGTTTTTTTGTGTGGACCTATGTTCTAAGTTATTCTGAGTATATGCCTAGGAATGGAATTCCTGAGTTGTATAACTTTATGGTTAACTTTTTTCGTGGAATTGTTTTCCAAAGTGGCTGCACCATTTTAGGTGACCACCAGCAAACACAAATGTGCTAATACTTATTATTATGTCTGTTTTAATATAGCCATCCTAGTAGTTGTGAAGTGGTAGGTATCTCATTGTGGCTTTCATTTGTATTTCCTTGATAGCTAATGAATTTCAGCATCTTTTTCATGTGCTTGGCCATTTGTATGTTTTCTTTGAAGAAATGTTTATTCACATACTTTGCCCATTTATTTATATACAATATGATTGTGTTGTATTATTTATCTAATCTAAAACAATAAGGTGTATGATTTCTGAATATTTTCTTCCATCCTGTAAGTTTCACTTTATTGATGGTGTCTTTTATAGTACAAAAGTATTTAATTTTGATAAAGTCCAATTAATTGTTTTGTCACTTGTACTTTTGGGTCCTAGGCTTTTCTTTACTGAGTGGCTTTTTGTTATGACTTCAATCTTCTTACTTGTAAATGGTCTGTTCAGATTTGGAATTTCTGCATGATTTAATCATGGTAGGTTGTATGTGTCTAGAACTTTACCCATTTCTTATAGATTTTCCAATTCACTGACAGATAGGTGCTCATAGTAGCCACTAATGATCCTTTGAATTTCTGCAGTATCAGCTGTAATGTGACCTTTTTATCTCTTTTGTATTTTGGTCTTTTCTTAGTCTGCCTACAATTTTATTAATTTTGTTTATCTTTTTTAAAAAACAACTTTTTGTTTCATCCATCTTTTGTTTTGTTTTTCTGTTCTACTGCCATCTTTAATATTTCTTTTCTTCTACTAATTTTGGGTTTGGTTTGCTCTTCCTTTTCCTGTTCTTCAATATGCCTAATTCGATTATTTAAAGTTTTTTTTTCATCTATTGATGTAGGCCCTTATAGCTACATATTTCACTTTTAGTACTGTTTTCACTGTATCCCATATGTTCTGGTATGTTGTGCTTACATTATATGTTAAGAATTTTTTTCAATTTGCTTTTTTCATTCACCGCCTGGTCCTTCAGGAGTATATTTAATTTCCATATGTTTAAATAGTTTCCCAAATCCCTCTTTTTATTGATTTCTAGTTTTATTCTCTTTTGTCGAGAAGATAGTTAATATTATTTCAACTTTTTGAAAGTTTGAAGTCTTGTTTTGTGACTTAACCTGTGGTTTATCCTTGAGAATAATCTATGTGCTAAGGAAAATAATGTGTATTCTGCAGTTCTTGAATGAAGTGTTCTGTAAATATCTATTAGGTCCATTTGGTTTATAGAGCACATTAGGTTTGATGTTTCTTTGTTGATTTTCTGCCCGGAAGATCTATTCAATGATGAAAGTGGGGTTTGGAGTCTCCAGCTATTATCGTATCGGGGCCTATCTCTTTAGCTCTACTTTTATTTATATATCAGAGTGCTCCAGTGTTGAGTGCATATATATTTAAAATTGTTACATCCTCTTGCAGAGTTGACCCCTTTTTCATTACATAATGACCTTCTTTGTCTCTTACAGTTTTTGTCTTGAAGTCTATTTTGTCTGATATAAGTATAGCTACTCCTGCTCTTTTTGGGTTTCTTTTGCCATGGAATATCTTTTTTCCATTCCTTTATTTTTAGACCATGTTTGTCCTCATAGGTGAAATGTGTATCCTGTAGTAAACAGAACATTGCATCTTCTTTTGTTTGTTTTTTAACCATTCAGTCACTATATGTCTTTTGATTGGAGACTTTAGTTCATTTTCAATCAATGTTGTTAACTGACAAGTAAATACTTACCTCTGTCATTTTGTTATTTGTTTTTTGTTTGTTTTGTGTTCTTCTCTTCCTTCTTTCCTTCCTTCTTGTTTTCCTTTTAGTAAAGGTGATTTTCCGTGGTGGTATGATTTAATTTCTTGCTTTTTATTTTTTGTGTATCCATGGTTCAAATATTTGATTATGTGTTCCTATGTGAAATATAATTAGTGATTTAGTTTAACATATACACAAGAAACATTTGTTCAGTTGTATCTTTGTAGGTTTCTGTGGGAGAAAAAAATAGTTCTGTGACAAAATAATCATGTGGGATGCTGGGCCAAAACTAAACAGTTCTCTTTACTGAAGAACTACTAAGAGTTTTTTGTGTGATTGGAAATTCCTCATAGGAAGAAAGGGAAGCAGTGTTTTGCAAAGGTGTTTGCCCACAGAACCCTTTCTTGTGAACTACGAAATACATTTTGCAATGGTTTGGCTTAATCTGTGGAAGATTAGCCTTTATCAGACTCTTCATTACTATTCCATCAACATTCTCAATTGGTTTTCTGTGTGCCTCTTTCATACCTAATTATGAGGTAAGTTATGAGGTATGCAAAGCAAGAAATACAAATAACTACCAGGTTTTGAGGGCAATTTAACTTCAGTTGTGATTTTTCTTCAGTTGACTTCTAAGGAAAGTCATTATTTTTCTCAATTTATGTGCATACACCAGTAGTTTGTTAAAAATGAAAATTTTTCAGGGCCATGAAAGGCCATGGAATCTGCATTTTACTAAATTGTACAAGTAATTCTTAGGGAAAAAGTTGAGAATTATTACCTTGTGGTTTGCCAAGGGGGGAAATTATGAAATTACTGTGGTTTGTTTTGCATGTCAGAAAGCTTTAGAGAACTTAATTTTGGTCATAATTTCTATTGTCTATGGCACTGCCAATATTGCATCATCAGAGAAATTATCTAGTTGTTGCTACATTTTATCTTTAAAAGGATTGGCCGGGCACGGTGGCTCACGCCTGTAATCCCAGCACTTTGGGAGGCCGAGGTGGGCGGATCATGAGATCAGGAAATCAGGAGATCGAGACCATCCTGGCTAACACAGTGAAACCCCATCACTACTAAAGATACAAAAAGTTAGCAGGGCGTGGTGGCGGGCGTCTGTAGTCCCAGCTACTCGGGAGGCTGAGGCAGGAGAATGGCATGAACCCAGGAGGCGGAGCTTGCAGTGAGCAGAGGTAGCGCCAATGCACTGCAGCCTGGGCGACAGAGCGAGACTCCATCTCAAAAAAAAAAAAAAAAAAGATACAGTGTAGTTAACTAACCACCCAAGTCTTATTTCTAGCTTTATCCATTTTCTTAATGCCCACTGTACACAGTTTGCATATGTTGGTGTAACTTGTCTACAGGGAAAAACTGTGGCATTGAACTAGAATATCCAAAAGTGCCAGCCTCACTGCTAGGCCATATTTTGGTGAAGATTCTTTTTAGATGAGTTTTTTTTTGGATGCAACAACACATACAAATATCTGGACCATGAGAATTATAACTAAGAATGTTTTTCAGAATGTTCGTATTCTTTGAGATAGAGTTGCTTATTAGAGATAATGTATGAGTTGGTGGTAGACAAGCGGCACATCTGAAATAATGGAAAAAGGCCAAATTTAAGTGGGTACAGAAAACAGGTAAGAAAGTGGCAATATAGCACAGAGGATCTTTCGATTATTTCAATCACGATTGAGAAAGTTCTATTGTATTCAAATCAATATTGATCTTTCTGTTTAAACTAAAATCAACAATCAAGTATCTTATGTGAACTGTTACAGTGTCATGTAGGAATATTAATATTTTGACATCCATTTGTGCCCAGAATAACTTTTCCAGGTTGTTGAATTTCCTCTTCAACTCTTTAATGAGTAAAAAATTAGTGATACTTTAAATCTGAGATTGAGGCAGGATATGTTGTTAAGAATATGGTCCTTTTTCAAAATTAGCACATTGAAGAGTAGTTTACATTTAGTTACACAAACCATACTGAGACTAGCACCAGAAATTCTGAATCCCAGCAGAAAGTTTATACAAATTTATCTTGAAAAGCAGCATTTAAATTTTAGCATAAAACTGTATTTTGAAAGAGAGAGACACAAAAATCGTCATTCACAGTTGTACACAAATGGAAAGATGCCATTCTTTGAGGCACAAATTCCCACAGTGGGGATCACATTTCAGTTACCCTAAGGTAAAGCACTTAGTCTACTGTGATCTTATGATAAAAATTCCATAATCCTGAATAAAGGCAATTCAAATGATTCCAGTTTTTAAGCTATGAGCTGTTCTTGCTTGTCACACTGTATGACGTAACAACATTTTATAAAGCTTAATGGGATGCAAACCCATTATATCACCCATTTGCAAAAGAGATAACTCCATTTATGTTACATATATTTTGTAACAAGATTTAATTAAAATAGAACAAACACAATTATGTTCTTCCAACTAGCCAGTGGAATGTTTCTGTCATGTACAAAACATGAAGAAAGTTACTAAAAGGACAAAGAAGAGATAAGAAGTAGGCTCCTCTTTCTGATCCTCTGACAGCATATACAGCTCTTTCAACAAATATTTACTAAGTACCTACTATGTGTCAATCCAGAGAGAGAGATAGGGAGAGAGAGAGGGAGAGAGAGAGAGAGAGAGAGAGAGAGAGAGTGTGTGAGTTGTTGAAGCTACTAATACAAATCAGGCAAACTGCCTGCCTTCAATGAGAGCATTATCTGGCTTGTGAGACAGAAAAGGAGAGATAGAAAAAAATAATAGCACTAGGATAAAGAAATATATAAAAGGATAGAGAAACAGAGGATAATAATCAGCTCAGCTAAGGGAACTCAAGGAAGGATTTACAGAATGAAGAATATTTGAATTGTGCTTCCAAAATGAATAAGATTTAATTGAAAAAGACCAACAAAATCAAATTGTGAAAAAGCACAATAATATAAAAAAACAAATAAAAATGAAAGCAACATACACTCCCATTTTTCTGTGGCCTGTGCCTCCTTCCTGAATTCTAGATTATATATATATATATATAGCTGTTTACTTGTCATCACCATTGGAATGTCTAATAAGTATTTCCTGATCTTTTCCCTTACCATACTCACTCCTCTGCAGTCTTCCCCATTTCATTATATGGCACTGTCATTCACCCAATTGCTCAGATGAAAACACCTTGGAATCATCCTTGACTCTTAACTCTCATCTCACATCTAATCCAACAGCAAATTATCTAAGTGCTATTTTCACAATATATCCAGCATCTGGGCACTTCTCACTATCCTTACTGCTGACTTTACCCAATCTGAATTATTCTCTTCATTCTTATTGATACTATCTTGATCCAAACCATAATTCTCCCTCCTCTAGATTACTCCCTAGAGAACTACATTTTAACTGATCTCTCTGATTTTACCTTTGTCTTTTTTTACAGTCTGAAGCCTATTGCCTACAATCCTGTTAAAATGTTAAGTCCTTTCAGTTTTCTGTTCAATCCCCTCCTAATGCCTTTTTATACGCTATAGAGTAAAAGCCAAACATATGATCGCTTACAAATCCCTGCACAATATAGTCCCCCATTCTTATCACATTTCGAATTCTCTTCCCCAAGTTAACTCTGATTCTGGTACTGTGGATTCTTCATTCTCCTAGGAACTCCTGCCTTGGGAATTTTGCACTCTTTGCTATCTCAACCTGCAAGGCATTTCCCCAAGTATCTGCATGGATCACTCCCTCAGGTCTATTGTGTCATTGCTCAAAAGTCATCATTTCAAAGACAGTTCTTCTATATAAAGTAGGGCCCACTCACCTTCACTTTATACCTTCCTTACCTTGCATCACTTTCATAGAACTTACCACTTATCTACATCTTATTACATATTATTTTTATTGGCTGTCTCCTACTCCAGACCATAAGCTAAATTAAGGTAGATAATTTTTCTCCTAAGTATTTCTGAGAGAAGAGAGAAATCCTGGTTGAATATTTTCTAAGTGAATGAAAAAAATGTATATAGAGAGTAACAAAATAAAATACCTCCCTCATACCATACACACGTGTAAATCACAGTTTTATGTAAAGCTTTATAATTAAAAAATAGAAGAATATGTTTATTACAATGAAATAGTAAATAATTTCTTAAATTAGATGAAAGAGACACGAAACTTGAATGACAATATTGATAAAATTAAAAGCATTTAAATAAATAATTTCCAGGATAAAAAAATATTTTAAAATAAAATAGTAGTTATGGGGGAAGAAGATATTTATAATAGATATAATGCACAAAAGTAATATCCATGATATAAAATTATTATAGCTCATTTTTTATAAAGATAAACAATGTGGTAGAAAAATGGGCCATAAATATGCAGATAAGATCCATAAGAAGAAAATATATGGCCAATGTAATCTCTGTAAGGACAGGGATATTATCCATTTTCTTGATTTTTTTTATTCCCAATACTTAATTCATTTTCTAACACTTAGCATTCGGACACAAATTCTTTGTCAAATTTATTTAATGTAAAAAATAAAGTACATAAAAAACGTAAAAGATGCTCAACATTACTAGTAGTCAGGAAAACACAAATTAAGCAACTCAGATACAATTTCACATCCATTATGTTTGCAAAAATTGTAAGTGTGATGACATCACATGCCAGCCAGTAGATGGATAAACAGTAATCATAAATAATAAATAATAAACATTTATTATAGGCAGAAGTGTAAACCAATCAAACCAGTCTGAATAGCAAATGGGTAGTACCTTAAAATGTTGATAATATAAATGTAAAACCTTTCTCCCCAATAAAACTACTTCTAGGTTTTAGCTGCATCAGGGAAATCCTTACATATGTTTACAAGGAGACATGTGCAAAGGCATTTATTGAAGCATTGTTATTAATAACCAAAAAGCAGAAATACCAAATGGTCTCCAAGAGGGATCATTGATAAAGAGAACAGTTTATTCATATATCAGTTAAAAAGAGTGAAATAGACTTAAATATATCTAAATTCTTCAATTTCAAAGCGTAATGAGGGATAGAAGCATCTTCTCAAAGTGTAATTAGAGGTCCTCTCCTTTCCTAATAATTCATGAATCTAAAAAGAAAAGAAAGTGTCACTTCTCCCAAAGAAAATCACTATAACAAGCAAAGCAAAACAAAACAAAACAAAATTCTTACAACAACAAAGCTATGAAATTATAACATTTATTGAATACATCAAAGATGAAGCAATGACAAAAGAAATCAGAGATAGGACATGAACACTGGCTCACCCACTGGCAGAATAAAGAAACCTCAAGTGTATACAAGTAGGAAAGAAGAAGTCAGTTAAAGATTGTAACACATTGCTAAAAGAAGAGTGTAGGCTAGTGTGCAGGTACAGAACTCCTGTGAGCCTCGGACACAAAAGGGCTGCTACCACAGACAGGATCTTCTCCACCAACTTCCACCTGGTTGTTAAAGATTGGGGAAAAAAGCAGGAGATTGAAGAAAGCTTTTCTTGGTGGTACAAGCCTGAAAGAATATAGATGCCATTGTTGTGTAAAAAGTATGAAGCTCCTCTCTAATCCTTATGCCCTACAGAAAAACATATCATCTGTAAATATCCTTGGTAGGGGCAGTAAGTCTAATTCTTCCAAGGGCAGGAGCGAAGAATCACTGTAGCTGGGAAAGGTTAAAAAAAAAGATTTAAAAAAATCTCTCTGTCCCTAGAAGACTACCAGAAATCAATCATGAGCCTAGACAAGTATGTTCTGCTGCAGTGATGGGGCAAGAAGCCCTTGGATCTACAAGAGTCACCAAAGATAAAAGGTAGAGTTTGAGGTGGAAAGACAGTGGAAGAGAAAGACCACAGAGAATGATAAATGCCTGTGAAAGAATGGGGCTTTGCCATCTAAAAGAGATTCTCCCGGACTTCACTACCTAACTTACAAGCACAAAATTACAAGAAACAACAGTTTACTGCTGGGTAAGGGGTAAGACAATGGAAAGAGACCTCCTCCATGGTGCAGATGTAGAGGGAACACTGAAACCTGAGGATGAAGTAAGAACATTAAGACAGCCCTCTTGTTTAAGCACAAAATAATTCTACTGTACCAAAAGAAAAAAGAGACAAGAATGACAGCAAAGTTTTCTCAGAAATTATGTAAGCTAGAAGACAATGCAGCAATACCTTTAATGTACTGAACAAAAATAAACGGCCAATCCAAAAGTCTATATTCAGTGACAATAATTTTCAAACATGTGGTCGCATGATTTCTGACAAACTAAAGCTAAAGGTATCATTGCCAGCAGAGCTGAACCAGAATACCCCTTTTAAAAAGTGTTTCAGGCTGAAAAAATATAATACTATTCAGAAACATGAATCCACACAAAAAATTGAAGACATCCAAAAATGGCCAAAATAAAAGTAGATATAGAAGATTTTGGTTTTTTAACTTCTAATTTATAATGACTCTAAAAGAAAATTGACTTTCTAAAGCAAAAAGTAGTATCAATTATGTTGTAGGTTTATAACATATATCTGAGCAAAATGTATGACAACAATAGTAAAAGAGAAGAGATAGAAATTGAAATGATAATGAAGCTTTTACACATTACATGAAGTGATGCTGTATTATTTGAAGGTAGATGGTGATCAATTAGAGATGCACATTGCAAAGCTTAAGGCAACGACTAAATTTTTAAAGATACACAGTTATTAAATAAGTGTTTATAGTTATTTTAATTAATACAATGCAATTAACAATGTTGTATAAGTGTATGACTTAAAAATTGATAATCCATGAGAACTTCCCAACCTTGTTAGACAGGTCAACATTCAAATTCAGCAAATGCAGAGAACCCCATAAGATACTCTGTGAGAAGATCATCCACAAGACACGTAATCAACAGATTCTCCAAGGTTGAAACGAAAGAAAAAATGTTAAGGGTGGCCATAAAGAAAGGCTAGGTAACCTACAAAGGGCATCAGACTAACAACAGACCTCTCAGCAGAAATCCTGCAAGCCAGAAGAGATTGGGGACTAATATTTAACATTCTTTAAAAAAAAAAAGCAATTCCAACCCAGAGTTTCATATCTGGCCAAACTAAGCTTCATAAGGGAAGGAGAAATAAGATCTTTTTCAGACAAGCAAATGCTGAGAAAAGTTGTTACCTCTAGACTTGCCTTACAAGAGCTCCTGAAGTAAGCACTAAATATTGAAAGAAAAAAAAATACTACCAGCCACCACAGAAAGACATTTTATTACACAGAGCAGTGACACTATGAAGCAATCCCATAAACAAGTCAAAAAAATAACCAGCTAGCATCATGACGACAGGATCAAATCCACACATATCAATACTAACTTTAAATGTAACTGGGCTGAATGCGCCAATTAAAAGACACACAGAGTGACAAGCTGGATAAAGAACCAAGACACACTGGTACACTCTGCATGAGACCCATCTCACATGCAATGACATACATAGGCTCAAAATAAAGGGATGGAGGAAAATGTACCAAGCAAATGGAAAACAGAAGAAAGCAGGGATTGCAATCCTAGTTTGTCACAAAACAGACTTTAAACCAACAAGGAAAAAAAAAGACAAAGGAGGACAGTACATAATGGTAAAGGGATCAATTCAACAAGAAGAGCTAACTATCCTAAATATATATGCACCAAACACAGGAGCACCCGGATTCATAAAGAAAGTTTCTAGAGACTTTCAAAGTGACTGAGACCCCCAAACAATAATAGTGGGAGACTTTAGCACCCCACTGACAATATTAGACAGATCACTGAGACAGAAAATTAACAAAGATATTCAGGACCTGAACTCAGCTCTAAATTAAATGGTCCTGATAGATATCTACAGAACTCTCCACCCCAAAACATCAGAATATACATTCTTTTCATCACCACGTGGCACTTTTACTCTAAAATTGCTCACATAATCAGAAGTAAAACACTACTCAGAAAATGCAAAAGAACTGAAATCCTAACAGTCTCTTGGACCCCAGCACAATCAAATTAGAACTTAAGACTAAGAAATTCACTCAAAAACATACGATTACATGGAAATTGAATAATGACTGAATGACTTGTGGGTTTATAATAAAACTAAGGCAGAAATCAAGAGGTTATTTAAAACTAATGAGAACAATGATACAACATACCAGAATCTCTGAGATATACCTAAGGCAGTGTTAAGAGGGAAATTTATAGCACTAAATGCCCACATCAAAAAGCCTGAAAGATGTCAAGTTAACAACCTAACATCACAACTAAAAGAACTAGAGAACCAAGGCAAACAAATCCCAAAGCTGGCAGAAGACCAAAAAATTACAAAAATCAGAGCTGACCTGAAGGAGAGAGAGATCCAAAAAAACATTCAAAAGATCAATGAATCCAGGAGTTGGTTTTTCAAAAAGCTAATAAAATAGAGAGACCACAAGCTAGACTAATAAAAAAGAAAAGAGAGAAGGTTTAAATAAGCACAATCAGAAATAATAAGGGGGATATTACCGCTGACCTCACAGTAATACAAACAATTATCAGAGAATATTATAAACACCTCTACGCACATAAACTAACAAAATCTAAAAGACATGTATAAATTTCTGGACACATACATCCTCCCAAGACTGAACCAGGGAGCAATGGAAACTCTGCACAGACTAACCAGCTCTGAAATTGAGGTCATAATAAATAGCCTAAAAAAAAAAAAGAAAGAAAAAAGCCAGGGCCAGAAGGATTCACAGCTGAATTCTACAAGAGGTGCAAAGAAGAACAGGTACCATTTCTACTGAAACTATTTCAAAACATTGAAAAGAAGGGACTCCTCCCTAACTCATTCTGAGGCCAGCATCATCCTCATATCAAAACCTGACAGAGATACAACAAAAGAAGAAAACTTCAGGCCAATATCCTTGATGGACATTGGTGCAAAAATTCTCAACAAAATACTGGAAAACTGAATCTGGCAGCACATCAAAAAGCTAATCCACCACAATCAAACAGCCTTCATTCATGGGATGCAAAGTTGGCTCTACATACACAAATCAATAAATGTGATTCATCACATAAACAGAATTAAAGATGAAAACTACATGATTATCTCAATAAACGTAGAAAAGGCTTTTGATAAAATTTAACATCTCTTCATATTAAACACTCTCAACAAGCTAGATATTGAAGGAACATACCTCAAAATAATAAGAGCCATTTATGACGAACCCATAGCCAACATCACACTGAATGAAAAAAAGCTGGAAGCATTCCCCTTGAAAACCAGCACAAGACAAGGATGCCCACTCTCACCACTTCCATTCAACATGGTATTAGAAGTCCTAGCCAGAGGAATCAGGCAAGATAGAGAAATAAAGGCATCCAAACAGGGAGAGAGGAAGTCAAACTACCTCTGTTTGCAGATGACATGGTTCTATGTCTACAAAACACCATAGTCTCGGCCCCAAAGCTGCTTACAGCTGATAAACAACTTCAGCACGGTTTCAGGGTACAAAATTAATGTACAAAAATTGCTAGCATTCCTATACATCACCACCAACAAAACAGAGAGCCAAATCAGAAAGGTAATCCCATTCACAATTGCCACAAAGAGAATAAAATACCTAGGAATACAGCTAACAAAGGAGGTGAAAGAGCTCTACAATGAGAATACAAAACACTGCTCAAATAAATCAGAGAAGACACAAAGAAATGGAAAAAATCATGTCATGCTCATGAATAGAAAGAATCCATAACATTAAAATGGTTACACTGCTCAAAGCCATTTACAGATTCAATACTATTCCTATCACACTACCAATGACATTCTTCACAGAACTAGAAAAAATAATAATTTTATTTGGAACCTAAAAAGAGCCGGAATAGTCAACGCTATCCTTAGCAAAAAGAAGAAAGCTGGAAGAGTCACATTACCCTACTTCAAACTATACTATAAGGCTAAAGTGACCAAAACAGCATGGTGCTGGTACAAAAATAGGCACATAGACCAATGGAACAGAATAGAGAGCCCAGAAATAAGGCTTCTTATCTATGACCATCTGATCTTTGACAAAGCTGACAAAAACAAGCAGTAGGGAAAAGACATCCTATTCAATAAATGATGCTGGAATAACTAGCTAGCCATATGCAGAAAATTAAAACTGGACTCCTTTCTTATACCACATACAAAGATAAACTCAAGACCAATTAAAGACTTAGATGTAAAACCCAAAACTATAAAAACCCTGAAAGACAACCTAGGCAATACCATCCTGGACATAGGAATGGGCAAAGATTTCATGACAAAGAAACCAAAAGCAATGGCAACAAAAGCAAAAATTGACAAATGGGATCTAATTAAACTAAAGCACTTCTGCACAGCAAAAGAAACTATTCTCACTTATAAATTGGAGCTGAATGACAAGAACTTATGAAAACAAAGAAGAAAACAAGAAGCACTGGGATCTACTTCAGGGGAGAGGGTTGGGACATGAGGAGGAACAGAAAAGATAACTATTGGCTACTGAGCTTAATGCCTGGTTTATGTAATAAT
The DNA here is from genome assembly GCF_028858775.2 of Pan troglodytes. Taxonomy (NCBI): domain Eukaryota; kingdom Metazoa; phylum Chordata; class Mammalia; order Primates; family Hominidae; genus Pan; species Pan troglodytes. The sequence goes on along the minus strand of NC_072421.2, from coordinate 144,366,235 downwards.
ATGTACAACAACCCCCTCTGACACATGTTTATCTATGTAACAAACCCTCACATGTACACCCAAACTTAAAACAAACATTAAAAAAAGAAATAGGTTTATACACAGAAAACGTCCTTTAGCTCTAGCAACACTCCTTGTCTAGGAGTCTACTTTAATATTACAGTCACTCCAAATTTGTATGCATAAGTTGCATGATATAACTTTTTCTATTGTTGACATTCAAACTGTGTTTTTGTTTAAAATGCTTCTTGTCAAGTAAAATGTTTTATTTTGCAGGTTAAGAGATGTGATAATTACATGTAATACTGGTCAAGAAAAAACATACACAATTCCAGTATCACGAACAAAATGGGAGACATTACTGCAGAACTTAAGAATATCAAAATGATAGAAGGATTATTTGGACAACTATACTGCATTACATTTAACAAATTATATAAAATATTCAAATTTATACAGCTAACTAAAACTGATACCATAACACACAAATTCTAAATGACCCAGGTCCATTATGTACAATTTGAAGCCATAGTTTAAAATATTCCTATAAAGACAATTCCACACTTAGATACCTTTAAGAGTGATTCCACAAAACTTTTAAGAAGGAAAATATATTGCCAAATTTATTCACACTCTACTATTTAAAGAAAGGAAAGGGAACATATCCCAGCTAGCATGTGAGACTAACATAATTTTGAAAACAAGATCAGATAAATAAATTTTAGCAAATAAATAGGGCTTATGAAAATACATACAGAAATCTTAAACAAGACATTAACAGATGAATTAAGTTCACCACTAATTAGTGCTTATAGCAGAAATATAAGGTACATTCAACATCTTAAACAACTGATGGTATCCTATTAATACAATTATAAATATATATATAATATATATAATAATCAACATTAATGCAGAGAAAATCATTTTACTAAATTCCCTATCTTTTCATGATAAAAATTTTTAGTAAGCAAGAAATACAAAGAAACATTTCATGCTAATGATGAATAGCTACAAAACAACCATAGCTGACGTTATGCTCCTGGTAAAATATTGAATCATATCTCCCTGAGCTCAAGGATAAAACAAGGGTGTCCATTATCACCACGTGCAATTCCAAATTTTACTGCAGATTCTAGCTGGCACAATAAGGCAAGGGAAATAAATAAAATGAATAAATGTTTTAAAGGAAGATGTAAATAAAATGAATAAATGCTTTAAAGGAAGATGTGAATATCTCTACTCAGACAGCATGATTGTCTACATAAACAATTGAAAAACAATTAAAATAAAAATTTAGAAAGGTCACTGTGTACAAGGTCAAAGTAGAAAAAAACAAATACATTCACTCTGAGACCCTATCCCTCACACACACACACACACACATGCACACACACCCTTGCACACCTTATGTATACAAAAATATGTATGAAGAGAGATCAAGTCCAATGCCAATAACATGGAGGAATTAGGGACATTGGTATGAAAAGGTTTTGAATCTTAGAGACCCTTCTGGGGTACACATCCAGCCTCAAGCTCCAGCCCTCCATTCATCAACCAACTCTGTGCCCCTAAAAAGAGACAGGGAAAAGAAAGAATGGAATATACATTTTTTTCAGGTTCTCATAGAGCATTCACTAAGTGACATGATATTCTGGGCCATAAAAATCCTTAAGAAATTCAAAATAATATAAATTTCAAATAATCTTTCTTGTTGCATAGTAGAATTAAACTAGCAATAAATAATCAAATATCTCAAAAATCTCCAAATACCTGTAAGTCAAATACATTTCTAAATATTTGTTCTGAGTAAAAATAAACATACAGCCTATACAAATCCATGAGATAGAGCTAAAGCAGTGTGCAGAAGAAAATTTGCAACAAAATGCTTCAAATATTTTGATGTTTTCTTTATAAGTGCTTAAACATTTAGGATTATGTCATCTTGAAGAATAGACTCTTTATCATTATGACTTAATATTCTTTATCTCTAGTAATATTCCTTGCTCTGAAATTCACTTAGTATAATATTGGATATGACTACTTCAGCATAACTTAGTGTTAATGTACCATTTTTGATCCTTTCACTTCAGCATATTTTGACTTCATATTTAAACATGTTTTCTGTGATGCCATATAATTGGGAAAATCTGACAATTTCTTCTTTTAATTGGGGTAAATTGTAATTTACATTTAATTTGTGATTATTTGATAAGGCTTAGTTTAAGACTTTCATCTTGTTGTTTTCAATTTGTCTAAATAGTCCTTTGGGTATCTTTCTTTTTCTTCTCTTTCTAATACCTATTAGATTCATCAAATATTTTTGAATTTTCCATTGTATCTCCTTTGATGGTTTTCCAGTTATAAATCTTCATTTTGTTATTTTTTATTGCTTTAGTATTTATAGTATACCTCTTTAACCTATCTTTTATTTTCAAGTGATATTACAGCATTTCATCTATAAGAAACTTACAATATCTTTCAAAAAATAAAATACATTTCTAAGTTTCTCTTTTGGCCTGCATGATACTTTTATTACACACCTAATTTTACTTATGCTAAAGTCTCCCAATACATTATTATTTTTCTTCAAACAGCAAATTATCTTTAAATGTTTAAATGACAACAAATATTATATTTACTAATGTTTTCATTTTTGAAGCACATTTTTACTCCACGTAGATCTATATTTCTTGCTCATGTAATTACTGTCCCTTTGACATTTCTTACATTGTGGACCTTCTGGTAATGAACTGTATCAGAATGTGTATAACTAAAAAAGAATATGTCTTCACTCTTGAAATATGGTTTTTGCTAAGTATTGAACTCTAGGTTGACAGGATTTTTTTTTCCTTTTAATTCTTTCCTGATATTAATTAAATGTCTTCCCACTGGCATTTTTATGGAGGGAAAAGTTTTGTCATACTTTCCTCTGTTCCTTCATACATAACATGTGTTCCACTTACCCCACTACTGCTTTAAAATTTGCTAATACTGATTTGGGGCAATATGAGTAAGATGTATCTTGGTGTAGTTTGAAGACAGCCTATTTCTTTCTGATTCTTGTGCTTAGAGTCTGGTTGAGCTTCTTAGATCTCTGAATTTATACTTTTCATCGAGATTGGAGAATTCCAAGTGCTACTGAACATGCAAAAGAAACAACTAGAACTTTCACATATTGCAGAAGAGAAAACAAAATTGTACAGCTTTTCGTAAAACAGTTTGGTAGTTTTTTTGTTTGTTTTTTACAAAATTAACCATATACTTACCAAACAAATTAACAATGCTAATATTAGATATTTATACAAGTGTTTTGGAAAGTTATTTTCACACAAAAATGTGTATACAAATGTCATAAGAGAAAATCTATGAAGCATACAAGATGCCCTTTAAGAATGAAAACATTTAATAACATTCAAAACCCTTTCGTGGAAAAGTTGACATTAAACAAGAAATAAAAAGGAACCTATTTATACCTATAACAGATATCTACAAAAACACATCTGCAGCCACATGAATTCTCTAAGGCAAAATACTAAACACTTTCAGAATCCAGGTAGAAGACAAGATTTCCATTCATTGCAACTGGCATACAATATTTTACTCAGGGTACTAGCCATTAAATAAGGTAAGAGAAATAAATAAAAGAGAGTTATTGAAAACAAAGAAGATGGTCTTAATTCACAGAACACATAATTGTTTGCAATTAAAACTCAAAAGAATCAGAATAAAACTAGAATGAATACATGAATTTATAAAAGATAATATGTGCATGTAAGTGCAATATATAAAAATCAATTTCATTTCTATTACTAGCAAACAATTTTAAAATGAAGATCTTGTCATCCTTCATTATTTTAAATTAAGCAGAGTTTATTTGCACAAACAATGATTCATGAATCAGGCAGCATCTATTGAGATGATCGTATGTTTTTTTGTAATTATGTGATGAGTCACATTTATTGATTTGCATATGTTGAACCATCCTGGCATCCCTGGAATAAAACCCATTCAACCATGGTGAATTATATTTTTGATGGATGTGTTGATGGATTTGATTTGCTAGTATTTTGTTGAGAATGTTTGCATCTTTGTTCATTGGGGATATCGGTCTTTATTTTTCCTTTTTTTGTTATGTCCTTTCATTGTTTCAGTATCAAGGTGATACTGGCTTCACAGAATGAATTAGTAACGATTCTCTTTTTCTCAATCTTTTGAAATAGTTTCAGTAGGGTTGGTACCAGTTCCTCTTTGAATGTCTGACCAAATTTGGCTGTGAATCCATCTAGCCTGAAAATGTTTGTTGTTGGCATTTTTTATGAAATACAGATATTTTTAATAAATGATGCTGTAGCACATGGATATCTGTATTTTAAGAATATATCTGAACCCTACATAATACACAAAAAATCAATCTCATATATATAATAGATTAATACTTGAAAGGTAAAACAATACATTTTATAGGATAAAACTTATAGAATACTTAATGACTTTGGAATACAGACAAACCAAATATGAAATAGCAGCTTGATTTTTTAAATGAGAATATTTAACAAAGATATCATGGAGAATGAAAAGCCATGCCACAAATGGACACAGTCATTTATAATTAATGAATCCTAAAAATATTTATATAATGAATATACACAGAAATATTACCAAAAAAGATCAATACAGTCCATCCACTTAAGATTAAAGGCCAGGTGTGGTGGCTCACACCTGTCCTCCCAGCACTTTGGGAGGCCGAGGCGGGTGGACTGCTTGAGGCCAGGAGTTGAAAGCCAGACTGGCCAACATGGTGAAACCCCGTCTCCACTGAGAATACAAAAAAATTAGCTGGGCATGCGGGTGCACACCTGTAATCCCAGCAACTCGGGTGAAGGAGGCACGAGAACCATTTGAACCTAGGAGGTGAAGGTTGCAGTGAGCTGAGGTAATGCCACTGCACTCTAGCCTAGGCAACAGAGCAAGATTTCATCTCCAAAAAAAAAAAAAAAAATTAAAGTTTGAATAGAAATTCCCTAAAATGGACACCTAAACAGCCAATCATACTATGAAATAGTGTCAAGATCATTTGTGTGTTATAAATACACATTTAATTCAAGAGATACAATCTCACAAGTGAGAGTGGGTAAAATTGAAAATGTTGAAATGACCAGTCACAATAGGGATGTGATGCTACTGAAACCCAGATACTTTGAAAATAGAGGCAAAGAGTCAGTATATTCGCTTTGAAAGACTGTGTGGCAGTTTCCCAGAATAAAGCTAAACATATCTAACAATATTTGATGGTTAATTTTATGTGCCAACTGGGCCACAGGGTGGAAAAACACTTATTCGTTGGGCATGCCTGTGAGGGTATTTCTGGATGAGATTAAAATTCGAATAGGTGGACTGAGTAAAGCAAATTTCCTTCCCTAATGTGTGTGGGCCTCACTCAATCAATTGAAGGCCTGAATAGAACACAAAGGCTGAAAAATGGGAACTCTTCCTGCCTGACTGCTGTGAGCTGAGACACTAGTCTTTTCTGGCCTTTGGACATCAATTGAAGCATCAGTTCTTCTTGGGTCTCCTGCCTTCCACCTTTTGGGCTGGAACATGCACCATGGGCTCTCCTTGTTTGCAGGCCTTCATACTCCAGCTGGAACTACAAATAGGCTTTCCTGTCTGTCCAGCTGATAAACTGCAGATATTGAGACTTCTCAGCCTCCATAATGATGAGATTTAATTCCTTATAATAAATATTTCTCTTTCTTTCATTTCTGTTTCTCTGAAGGGCCATGCATAATACATAAGCCCTTCACTTTGGGCCTACAGGAACAGTTTCCTCCAGAGACAATCCAGATATTTGGAGGGCTTGATAATCCCCACAGGCTTTATTTGCATTTTTCGTGTAACTATTGAAGATCTTTCTTAGGAAAAGCCATGGATAATAGGCCAGTCTGTTTATACACTGCAAAAAGCCCACACAGCTTCTTTCACATTTATAAGGAGCATTATAGCCTAGTGTCCAGCTAGGATTGAGACAAGCAGGGCATTGGTGACCTTTATAGGTCCTTTTGCTCATTCACAAGAATTTGATCCAGGCATGTAAGGTGCAAGAATTGTGACTGTGATGCAGATGTAAAGCTGATGAGCAGTAAGACCTTTGCATTCAAGGCACATGCAGTCAGGTAGGGGACAGGGAGGATAGTACACAAATGGGCAACGAGAGAAGAACATGGCAGGGAGGGAGGTAAGAGTTCCTCCCCTTCCCACCCAAGAGGGTGCATGTGAATGGGGATCTCTGGACTTCAGGCCCTGGCTTCTCAACAAGATGAAGTGAAAACCACACCACTCTCTTTCTATCTTTAGTCACCTGTTGCACCTGTGAAAAATAGTCAGGTCTTTATTTTTCTTCTTCCTTGCAGGATGCAGGGAACACAGGGCTTGGCTCAAAAGTGTTGACGTCCCTTCCTTCTCAGTGGCAAGGATAGTGTGTCCTTTAGACCAGGGTGTCTGGGCTGCAGTGAGAAGTGGCCATCCTGGGGCAGCCCTGAGTGGGCCTCGGGCCCTTCCCTCCCAGACCCGGGAAGGGCACCACTGGAAGAATCAAAACAGGTGAAGAGTCAGAAAGGGCCCCTATAGGAGCAAGAGGGAGACCAGCCCAGAGAACAAAGGAGTTATCTGGAAGAAAGGGTTGGTGGATGCTGGGCCCTGACTGCCCAGTGTTCCTCTGGTGCTTATCTCATCCCCTCCTGGTTCTCAAAGCAATCTCGCCATCAAGGAGTTTCCATGGTGACGGCAGTCATTCTTGATCCCTCCCACCGTCCAGTTGATTTTTGGAGGCATCTGGTGAGAGTGGGGAGGGGGTCGGAAAAGAATAACGCATTGGATTTTTGCCACCCTCTGTCTCTTGGCATCCTGCTGAGGGGGACAGAGCAGGGGCAAGGCTGGCAGTGGTGTAGGCTGGGGTGGGGGACGAAGGCATGTGTGATACCCTTCACGTCCTGTGTTCTCCTAAGTCCTATGATCAGCATGGCAGCCGATTATTCTTACTACTCATTCCTGATTGTCTTTTTGTTCTTTTCCTTCCCATTCCCTTAAGTCTCTGTTCTCAAACCTACCCTCTGATGCAGGCTGCAGGGAGGAGATGTCTCAGAGGAGCCAGGAAGTTGCTGCAAGGTTTGAGTCAGGTAGCTCAGTCTCTTCTCCTCAAAACCATTCCAACTCCAAATTTGTCAATAAAAGGAAACCTGACAACTGTGGTTAATGACAGGAGCCTTAGTTGCATTGTTCCTCTCTACCCATGAAGGTCACAGAGAACAGGGAGAGATTGGACCAGATGGTTCACAGGACAAGTGGTCTCTCTTGACCCAGAGTGGGCACACATAAAGGAATCTCTCAGTGTTCCCAAGCAATCAGCAGTCTCTTGACCCAGAATGGGTACACATAAATGAACAATTCCATGTTCCCAAGCAGTCAGCTCTGAAGTATCTCAGGAATCTAGCACTATTGGGTCAGCAAACCACCTGGGCTCCTTCCACTCTAAGCAAAAAATGCGCTTAAAGAAGTGAAACATATCACTTGTGCCAGCGATGTTAAAGGTGCTCCATCCAGGCTAACACAAGTACAAAAATTCTTAATAATTCTTGGTATTTGTCAGAGAGCCCCCACCTTTTATCAATGTAACCCTGTGAAGTTTCACTTTACAAATAACAACAAAGACATATCCCGTAAACTAGAATGAAAATACTGTGTAGATTTTGTGTGCGCTTTGGTAACAATGACTCCCAATGAGTCAGGTGTTCCTGCGAAAACACCTTTTGGCAATGAGACTTTTTGTCTCTCTCCTTTCAGGGTTTGAATTCATTTCCCTATGCGGTGATGCTGGCTTGGTTATTTTGATCAGTGAAATGTTTCTGATGTGACATTACTCACTTTCCTAGGCTGAGTCCTAAGATGCTTCACAGTTTCTGTCTTTGCCCTTTTGGAGTCTTGAGCTCCCCATGCTGAGAACAATTCCAGAATGAAAGACCAGCTGGAGGGAGAGGCCCAGCCATGCTAGCTGTTCCTGCCATTCCAGTTGGAACTGCATCCTTGTGAGGGAGCATCATAGACTACCCCAGAGTAGCTGTCTGTAGTTCCATGTTTGAGCCCAGGTGAGCCGAAGCAGAAGAAACTCCCAGTGAACTCACTGAATCATAGAAAACTGTAATCACTGTTTTCAGGCACTGTGATTCAGGATGGAATGCAGCCATAGGTTGAGTATCAGGTTTGATCCTCTTTAGTCTTGCGGTGTAAGTATCCTTTCGTGTTACAGTATAACCCTAGGATCAGACTATGGACTTGGTTCATAGCATTAAACAACTTATTTAACTTCTCTAAGCTTCATTCTTTATCTATAAATTCATGATAAAAATAAATACTGCCTTCTGAGGGTTGTGAGTAGATTAAATGTGATAATACATGTATGTTCTTAATGAAAAAATTATGGAACAAAATCTAAGAAAAAGAAAACACTATTTAAAATGGAATATTTTAGTAAATCTGAAAGTAGAAAACACTTAGAAAACATTTAAAATATTTAAAATGCTAAAAAAGTCAGAAATCAATCAGAAAAATATTGTATGATAGAATGAAACAGCACATAAAACCATGTTTCACAATTATTTGGCTAATGTTTTTATAAAACATTCATGATGCATTATTTGAAATCATTTATAAGAAAATGGCACAAAATTGTTGACCCCATCCTAAAACCTAAGTATAAATACAGATAAATGTGTGGCAAGACCCACATCTAAATTTTATCAAACATTTTATCCACATTATGTCACCTGTATTATGGTATTACTTCATTACTGCTATTCATACCTTTTATGTGTTTTCCAAGTTGTTCTGCAATAAGAAGGAATTACCCTCGTGGTCAGTAAAAGAAAGATATCAATAAAAATGTGTTTTTCATTGACAGAATTCTGATATAATAACTTGGAAAAATGGAAAATCTGTTTTTGGCAGTTATTTTTTGTCTTTTGAACTCCCTAAGTCTATATACTCCGCCTGTTCAGTTAGAGTTGTTGCCTTTCCATGTTCCTGACTCCTAACCCTAATAAATGTTAACTTATTATAAATTATGATAAATATATTCACATTAACGATGTGACAAAATTAAATTATAGCAAGGAAGGTCCAGAATGCATAATAATTAAGTAATTAGCTACAGTTGTGAGGATTTCAGAGACAAGTCTATGTTTTATTAGAGTGGGACTACATGCAATCTTCTATCAAGCTTCTCTGGAAATACCACATAGGTTGCCCTTTCTCAACTATTGTGACTTTGTCAGTTTAGCCATTTAAACTACCAAAATTCAGTGTCTATGCAACTATCATTATTGTATCTTATCAGTTTGTGGTTTGGCAAGAAATCACTTGGTCTAGGCTGAGCTCAGCTACAGGTGAATTTCCTTGAAGTATGTCTCATTATGCTCCTGAGACTAAAACGTGAGCCTAGACATATCTTTCTCACGGTGATTGCCATGGTGTGAGGGTTCATAAAAATGTGCATAAAGCCTGGGTTCCGAACAGCCATATCATCATCTCATCAGTTTCACTTTATTCTATTGGCTTAGAAAAGTCACATGGCCATGGTTAGAGTCAAGAGATGGGAAAAGAGTCCCACCCATTATGAAAGCATATTGCAAAATTTCACAAATAGTTAAGGAAATGGATAAGTGAGGAATGAAGAATTGGGGATGGGAATATAATCTACCATGAGCCTTATTTTTATTAGAATGTAGACATTTATTTTGAATCATTAAAATTTATTTTTATTAGATAAGTTTATCTTCATAATTTACAAGCTAAAGTATCATATTTAATACTGTGTTTATAATTTTAAACATCTTCTATGTGCTCAATAATGTATCCATTACCTCAATCAACACAATAACCTTTTGGAGAACTTATTACTACCCTTAAAGAAGAAAATAAATTAAAAAGACGTGTTATGGGCGATTTGGTTATGTACTTTTCCCAAAATTCTACAGCAACAGCTATTAAGCACTGATATAGCATTCTAAACCACGTCTGGCTCCTCCCAAGCCCAGTGATCTTTCACAACAGGATAAGTTGTCATTAAGCCAGTGTCTCCTAATGTACTCTTTTTTAAGTAAATATAATTACTATATCATATCTTATTAAATCCCATATTTATTAAATTTAAAAACAGACAACAGATATAACTAAGTTTCAGATTTGAACCTCATTGCTGACGCTCAACCCTCACTTCATATGTTGCAGGCATTTTAATGCTGGCAATGAGATTATTTGTTGAGGAAAAAATTACAACCAACTACAAAGCTATTGAGCACTTCTCATGTGTCCCTGTGGTCTCATTCCTTTTCAGATGTATGTTAGGAATGTAGAAGAAACGCTGTCCCTATTCTTATTATTTCAGATACCTGTGGGAAAATAATGGGCTTTGTGGATGTGAACCCCATATGCAATTTTGAAAAATTATTTCCTTTTTTTTTTTTTTTTTTTTGCTAAGACTAAAATGAGATGCCAACGGTACATGTTCATAGTGTGTAACATCTGGTCACTTTATTGTGCTGCCTCTTATTTCAATAAAATCCTTGGAATATTTCCAATTGCCATCACATAAATTCCCAGAACCCGTGTAAAAGTTTACTTATATGTGTAGAATCTAAAGATTAAAAGTGGTATGTAAGCAAAACATTATTACAGTGATAGCTGGAGGCAACTACTTGTGGCATTTCAAACTAGTCCATTCTTCTAACCACAGTGTAATCATTTATTTAATTTCCCTTTTCCTGTGAGGAAAGACACTACGACCCATTTATTGATGCTTATACCATGACAGCCACTATGCTAGACACTGGGAAAACCGATGAGTAAGATGTGATCCTTGCCTTTGAGGAACTCATAAGAGAAGAGAGCCATTTATGGAAGCTTACAAGAATAACTATAAGTATGATCAGAGCTATAATAGATGCATAAAAACATCTCTATGGATGCCTAACAAGACATTATGAGATGCAGTGAGCTAGCTTTGGAAGGCTGAGTGTGATTCTGATATAATAAGGAAAATGAACATAAAGAGAACAGCAAAAACAAATGGAATTATGTTATGCAGAAATATTGAAGCAGAGAATTGGGTGGGCATGGGAGCGTGGGATAATGCAAGGGACATAGAATGCTTGGAGGGGTGGAAAAGGAGGGGTAACTAAACAGGCATGCAGTGGTTCAAGAATGGAGAGATTAAGCACCTTACTAATAGTGAGCCAAGATCACACCACTGCACTCCAGCCTGAGTGAGAGAGTGAGACTCTGTCTCAGAAAAAACAATAACAACAACAACAAGAACAAATTTGAAGCCTTTATATCAGTTGTATCCATGTTTATTCTTTTCTTTTGCTCACATACACTTAAAAATTAAAACAATTTTGCATACACTCACAATACCAACGTGTGTATAGTTACGGATAAAGTGCATACATTAACAGCAAATAAGTTGCAGTCTTATTAAACATGGAAAAATATACTTTGTGAGCTAAAGAGGAAATAAACCACTTTAAAAATCATTAGTAGATCGAAATTGTATTTTCTTAATGAGACAAATTATTGAGAAAATAAATAGACTTCATTATTACTTTTTGAATCATTGTTTAATTATCTATAATACAGCAATTCAAAAGATTAGTATAAAGCTCAAATCTAAAGATTTGTATTCATTCATTCATTATTTTTATAGACTGAGGGGGTAATATGCAAGTTTGATACGTGGATATATTGCTTGGGTGGTGATGTGTGGGCTCCTACAGTAGCCATCACCCGAAAAGTGAACATTGTACCAGATAGGTAATTTTTCAAAACTAACCTCTGCCCTTTTGTAGTCCTCAGTGTCTATTGTCCCCTTCTGTATGTCCATGTGCACCCAATGTTTACCTCTAACTTATAAGTGAACAACACGTGGTGTTTGATTTTCTGTTTCTGAGTTATTTTACTTAGCATAATGGCATTCAACTTTGTTCATGTTGCTGCAAAAAACATTACTTCATTCATTTTAATGGCTGCATAGTATTCCATAGTGCATACACATCACATTTTCTTTATCCAGTCTACCACTGATGGGCATCTATGTTGATTTCATGACTTTGCTATTGTGAACACTGTTATGATAAACATACGAGTGCACGTGCGTTTTTTTTTTCTTTTGAGTAGATAGCCAGTAATGGGATTGCTGTGTTAAATGGTGGTTCTATTTTTAGTTATTTGAGAAATCTCCATGCTGTTTGCCATAGAGGTTATACTAATTTACATTCCTGCCAACAGTGCATAAGCATTCCCTTTTCTCCACATCCTCGCCAACATCCGTTGTTTCTTGTCTTTTTAATAATAGGCATTCTGACTGGGGTGAGATGATATCTCATTGTGGTTTTAATTTGCATTTTGCTGATGATTAGTGATATTGAACATGTTTTCATATGTTTGTTGGCTGCCTGTATGTCTCCTTTTGAGAAAGATTAGTGATATTGAACATGTTTTCATATGTTTGTTGGCTGCCTGTATGTCTCCTTTTGAGAAATGTCTGTTCATGTCCTTCGTCTACCTTTTAATGGGGTTATTTCTTCTTTTCTTGTTGAGTTCTTTGAGCCGTTTGTAGATTCTGGATATTAGTCCTTTGTGAGATGCATAGCTGGTAAATATTTCCTTCCATTCTGTAGGTTGTCTGTTTACTCTGTTATTTCTTTTGCTGTGCAAAAGCTTTGTAATTTAACGAAGTCCCGCTTGTCTGTTTTTGTTTTTACTGAGTTTGCTTTTGAGGTCTTAGTCATAAATTCTTTACCTAGGCCAATGTCCAGAAAAGTTTTTCCTGGGTTTTCTTCTAGGATCTTTATAGTTTGAGGTCTACAGAGAAGAGTTTGGAGGTTCCTCAAAAATCTAAGTCTCTAATCCGTCTTGAGTTCATTTTTGTATATGGTGAGAGGCAGGGATCCAGTTTCATTCTTTTGCATATGGCTAATTTTTTCAGTACCATTTATTGAATAGGATGTTAAAGGTTTGTTTTAATGCTGATATATCTGAAGAAAATCTCATAGAGATACATGAATCCATATAGAGGAAGCATATCATGGTATACATTTTTCAATCCCAAATACCAATTATGTCAATTGTATTGTTATTGACAATCAACAAATAGCTGATTATATTCTCAAATGGAAATAATACTAATTAGAAGTCATATTTTTATGTTTATCAAATATATTTTAAAACCATTAAAACCATTTGCTTGGAATATGAAAAATGTCTAGAAAAATTTGTTTTTAATGTGCACAAATAACAGAAGTTTTATAAGCAACACATTTACATTGTTTTGGCAAAAAGATAAGCATATGGTGATGAAAACATTTCAAACATCCACCTTTGGAATATTCTCTCAATAGCATAATTCTGTCAAAAAGCCTTCACTTTTTACTAATTATTAAAATATTAACAGGTCCCCATTTCTTTGCAGACTCAGATAAATCTAAAGATGGTTCTGATAGGGAGGAGAAGTGTCAGTTCTGACATTTTGTTCTTATTTGTGCTTCATTATTACTATTACTACAATTTGTGGGCTATTTCCTTTAATATTTTTATGCCAAGACATTTATGGTATCAAGGATACTTTGACCATTATAAATAGATGAAATGAAGATATTTGCATGTCAATTCAGACCAGTGTCAACGAATATATTAAACATAAATGATGTTTATTTTGTTCTTTCTTTAAATAAAATTAATATATGTTTATGTATATCGATTTTCTAATATTGTTTTGAATGCCGCCCTCATGCTATTAGAACAAGTTCCATTTGATTCAGAAAAGCCCAACGTACCACAGTTAAAAGTGCTTGGTGAAGATAAGATCAACAATATGTATGCTGCAAGATCTACCAAGGCAGCGATACTGTCACCTTCGGAAGAAGCTGCTACAGTGTTTTGGAGATGTCAGAAAACAAAAATTGTTAATTTCCATTGAAATTGTGATTCCAGTCTTTCTTGCATCTATTTTCAAGTGAACTGAGTCTCCATTGGATAAATTGGAAAACAATGTGTTACAGGAAACAGACACAAGTACCTTAAATCCAGAATCATTGGTTGATCTAGTTGTAAGCAAAATACTTAATACAATAAAAGTAGGAGTTAACACAGACATGAAACAAATAACAGTAACTGGTCAGTAATACTAAGAAAAATGTTTTTCAGTCCCATGAATACTATGACTCAAACTAACCGTATTTTCAGATATAAGTCAGATATAAGTTTTTCAGAGAAAGGCAAACTACATGTGATTGGGTGTAGATCAAACACTGAAATTATGAAGAACTGTTGTAGGTCATGCTGGCTTTCAAAATGACCACATTGAAATAGCTTAATTCATAGACGGGACACTAAGGAGTGAGAGAGAAGTTTCTGATGGTGTTGGCTAGGTAATTTATAAATATTTGGATCTTGCCAGTGGATAGAGAAAAAGTAAATGCTTTCTTCCTTTCCTCAAGGAGCTCACAGTTTAGAGGGACACATTATTACATTGTATTGTGAGTCACACTCACCTCTAATGGTGGGAAAGCAATTTCAGATAACTCCTGACAGAGGAAGTGGCGTGAATCTTAAAGGATAGTAAACGCTTTCAAAGCAGAAATGGATAGGACGGTGCTCTGAGTGTGGATGTGGGGAGGGATACTTAAAGACGTGGTTGTGTTTAAACCATTAAAAGGACATGATACCTTCAGAAAATGGTGAGATATCTGTTGTGGTTGAAATACAAGTATGGTTTATTTGAAGAATATGGATAGATGCAGTGAGAAATATTGTTGGAACTGGTCTGTGTAGATCCTTGTAAATCAAACTAAGTAATCAAGACTCTGTAGGTATCCTACCTTATTCTACAATCTCACTCTAGGAGAAGTCCCTGGCTTGATTTATAACAGGTACTTGACATATATAATGGCCAGTAATGATGCTTACCAAATGGCAGATTCTGCCTTTAATTAGCATTGTGATTATGATTGACATTCTGTCTAGTCCATGAGTCTGGATTCCATTTTCTCTATTCATAAGCATTAGCTAAATGGTATACAAGAATATACAGATCTGGAAACACAGAAAAAAAATTCGGTTCCTTCCTCTTTCTCAACCATTTTTTACGGACTCTCCCACCACTGTGACTTTCTGGATCGACCTTCCGTACCAGCACTTCACTGAACCCTATCTGACCTTGATATCTGCTAAGCAGCAGAGTATAAAGAACAGGTATTGGCATCAGACACAAAGGGGTACATTCTTTTTTTATTTTTACTTACTAGCAGTGGTAAAGAACTCAAAATTTTGAACTTTATTTTCTTTACTTATAAACTTACTAATACTGACTTCATAGCACTGCTGTAAGAGTACAATGAAGCTATAAGGAGTTCAATGAATGGTAATTCCCAACACTGCACACAGTTTTATGGATTTGTACAATGGCATGCTTAGTTGCTTCCTCCGGGATGGTGAAGCTGTTATATGCCATAGCACAGTACTCATTCCACCTCTCTCAGCAACCAGAATTTTCACCAAAGTGGCATATTATCTTCAGCAACTATTACATTTCTTTACAACTCTCAACAACTTCCCTCTGTTTGAAGCCTTTTCTCATTGTCTTTCCAAGGGGTGAGCTACAAGTAGATCCACACAACATGAGCTGTCCCCCTGGCCAAGAATAAGTAGGTAGCTAAACAGATTTTTGTGAATTTGGAATTCAGTCTAAATTGTAGTCTCATTTTAGGTAGATGGACCAGTCACCTGTATATTTGGGGGTAGCTTGTGACCATATTTTATGTTGTGTCTTAAAAAGCAGAAATGATCTGTATACAGCTAGAATTAAAATAATATATGAACCAAGCATAGAAATAAGAGTAGGAGGACAACGTGGAAAGTTTAGTGGGCATTTCAATTTCTCTTTCTAGGACTTGAAGCTTAGCTGTATTATTGCACCTTGAGATTCATGATTCAGCCAATATCCTCATATTCAGTCTCCTTCAACTAAGTCAGTGCCAACAAGCTTCTATTATTTACAACATAAAATGACTTCGATGGTACAAGAATATTTATATTTCTCATCAGAGACTCAAACTAAGTCTCTACTATTTTATAAAGGGTCCTGTACCTCAGACACAGGCTTTCACTTAAGCTAGTACTAATAAGCATTTACAGTAGCAATACTTTTTATATATAGTGCCCACTGATCCCCTAAATTCCAAAAATTCATTGCTCACTAAGTTAGATATTATGATTGAATAATCATATACAGTTTTTTAAAGACTTTTTTTTCAGCTTTGGGCACTTGAAACCTATTTTATTTATGTTTCAATTAGACAAATTGTTTGCCATCAAGATAATTAGTCAATAAAAGAAATAGTATTTACCCTTTTAGGAGGGAATTTTAGTATATCCACATTTCTGAGACTCTGTTCTGAAAAGAAATTCTGAATGCAAAGCTAACAATAGTGTCATCCATAATTTCTATGCTTGGATGACTCTTTAAGAAATATTCTGGCGATATTTTATCACAAATATCTAGCTTCAGAACAGAAGCATTTAGACTAAAATGTGTTAAGAAAACAATATTCCCTCAGTGACATTTCTCTTCCTCATTACAACCAACAGAGTTAAAATAGTAAAATGGAAACACAAAGAACAAAAATGTTTTGAAGTATAAATGTCAAACTGTGTATTCACTCTTTGTTTTTAAAAAGAAACAGATAATGTTTCATAACTACATCATCTGAGACCCATCAGATCTCTCTTGTAGATCCCACTTGATTTTTCTGGCTTTTGATCTTCACAATTTATCAGCTTGATTCTCACAATTTTGTATCCTACTGTGTAGACTTCGGTTGCCCACATATCTATAAAATTGCAGTGTCATTAGGCAGCAAGCAAAACTATTTCTTTTTTGTGATGGCCAACAGAAAACAGAAAAAAATAAAATAAAATAAACCACTGATCTACAGCCTCTACTGGAAGAAAGAGATTTTATATTGTACCTATGTAGGGAGACCTTTCCTCATCCTTGACAAATTTGGCTTGAGAATCACAACTCTTTTTCCAGTGTAGTACAACACAACACATTTCCAAGTGTCTTATAGAGCAACTTGCCTGCTTTATATTTATCTCAGTTTAAATTCTTAAGGAAAAGTTCATTTTATTTAAAGAATGTTAAATCATTCTAAAACAAAGTCTTTTTATGTATAAATATGAAAAGTTGCTTAATTTGAGTAATTACTTTATTAACTGGAGCAATACAGGGTTGAAAGATGAGTATTTGTATTGTTTTTCTTCAAGTTATTGACAGATAGAGATGAAGTGAAGGAGTAGGGGAAGAGAAGTATTAAGAGTGTGATAGATTCATAATTATTATATAATCAGCATTTCAGGAAATATCTGTGGTGTGGAACATGATGACAAGGCATGTCATAAGACTCAAATGAAGTCTTGGAAGATGATGTGGTATGATAAGTGTTTCAGATAGAGAAGAGTAAGCAAACCTGGAAAATCAGAATGTCATGGGATTTATTAAAGAATAGCTAGTAAGTTTTTCTAGTTTGTGTTTAAGGCATAAACATGAATCAGATATGGTCTAAAGGAGGAGTTACCCAGCAGAACGTGAGGATTGATAAAAGAAAAAACTTCAGCTGAATTAAATTCAAAGGAGTTTAAGCAATGAATGATTCTCCAATCAGGCAGCCCCCAGAATCACAGCAGATTCACAGAAACTCCAGTGCAGCCATGTGGTGGAAGAAGATTTATACAGGAAAAGAAGGCAAATGACCTACAGAAATCCGTAGTGAGGTACAGAACGGATGGATTGGTTACAGCTCAGCATTTGCCTTATTTGAACACAATTTGAACACTCAGCAAGGTATGAATATTTGAATTATGGCCGCTGGGATTGGCCAAAACTTAGCTATTGTTACAGGTGCATACTCCTACGTTAGCTTTTCAATTTCGTCTACCTATTAAGTTAGGTTGTAGTTCGTCCTCAAGGACTCAAATATAGAAATACAGAGTCTTCCTCAGGATATATTCAGTTCGCTTTAACAGGATGGATTAGAGGAAACACTGATTATATATGATATGTCTAACATACTGCATGCAAGGCCCCAAATCACAGGCTTTTGTGCACAGGAAGCCGTAGCTTATAGATGCTTCAGGAATATCAGTGTGGTGAGGAATTCTTGAAAGCATCCCTATTACATCTGTCCATTTAGAAAATTTCCTAGAAAAGATCATGGATGATTCCAGGGAACCAGTCACCTGTGGTAGTGTGTAACACAACAGTTGGGTTCCAAAAATGTAGCAACAATTTAAAGCAGTATCTCTTAAATTGAGTTACCCCAAGACACAAGGTGGTATAGGTAGGTTGAATTCTTGAAAGAATTTGCACAATAGCAATAGTCATTACCATGCTCGTATTGTGAGGAGATATTTGTTGAAAAACATCTTTCATATGAAATTAATATTGTGAATTTGAATTTTATTGCTTACATAAATGTTTTTATTTCTAAAAATGTTTCAATTTTATAGGTGTGTAAGAGCTATGAGGATGAGTTTATTCTTAGCTTTATGATTGTGAGTACTTAACTAGTCATTAAAATAAAAATAAGTCAACACCTGGAAATATTTTTCTTTCAGTGTGATCCATATATTGTTCAGGTTTGGGGAAAAACTAAAACACAAACTGTTGTGTGCTTTCTGAGAAACACACTGTTTTAAGCATTTCAGAGCCACCTCAGCACCATTACATCCAGAGTAACACTAGCCAAACTTTATTCCATCTAATTCTACAGTTATAATTAAGAAATAACTCTAAGAAAAATGACTGAATGCTTTCTGTTGAGGTTGAACTGAGAAATTCCCAGTAGACCTATTTTTAATGTTGTTTTTTAATTCCTCCTTGGATTATACTTAGGTACAATAATACATGAGTTCCTGTACTATATGCTGTCAAACTTAGGAGGTAGAAGTATCTTTGCTTTGTAAATGACAAAAATAAGGCTCAGAGAGATTAAATTGTACAAGGTCACAGAGTAAGAGGTATAGTTGACACTTAGTTGTAAGTCTTCTGATCCCAAGTTCATTGATTTTTTTCTATCATACTAGCTCCTTCTGATCAACATATTCTTCTATCAAAAAATTAACTTAGCATAAAGAAATTGAATTTTGACTATAGACTTTTATGTGTACCAAAAAATAATTTACCTTACTAAGGATTGGGTACTTTAATTTTCAGACACCAGTAACCTACCACAGGACTTAAACTTCGAGTCTTTCCAGTTTCTCAAATACTTTCATATTTTTTCTGATGTTTTTCTTGACTTTCATGATTAATAGCACACATTTCTAATACTACAAGGACATTTAAAATAAACCTCTTCTGACTTTAGCAGGCAGCATTATATGAGAGAATTTCTGGTGTCACAAAAGAAAATTCCAACAGTAGAAGCTTTGGAGTATTGAGAATTCAAGTTAAATTTACTTATTCAAACAAATCAGTTTTCTTAAAGATTTAACACTTTTATCTTTTTTTGCATCTAGGGACCTTTTAAAAGGAGGGCTTACTTGAGTTGGACAAACTGAAATTTTTCAAGATAGGAACAGAAGTTTATAAAGATGCTCAAAGAAGTTTTAAATACTCCTGCCTGTTTTCTTTACCCTCTCATTGATTGAAATAATTCATGTAGCAATGTCAACAAATCTGACATTCACATAGCACTGTCAACAAATCTTAAAATTTTGCCTAAAATATTGACAATTTATTATAAAATAAACTGTCACAATTGAATAAGCTGGAACGAAAGGCAAATATTTTCTTGACACAATAAATGTTGTAGGTACTATATATTCTTGCATTCTATGGATATAACATGTTAGTCACTAGTTGCTGGCTATTTGGGTTGTTTCCAATATTATCATAAACAATGCTGCAAGGTATCAGGGGAACCCACCCCCAATATTTCAACATAGGTTCTATTTCCCCTAAGTGTCAGCCAGTCTGAGAAATAAAGAGAAAGAGTACAAAGAGAGGAATTTTACAGCTGTGCCGCTGGGGGTGACATCACATATGGGTAGGTCCGTGATGCTCACCTGAGCCGCAAAACCAGCAAGTTTTATTAAGGATTTCAAAAGGGGAGGGGGTGTATGAAGTATGAACAGGGAGTAGGTCACAAAGATCACATGCTTCAAAGGGCAAAAAAGAGAACAAAGACCACATGCTTCTGAGGCCAATAAAGATCACAAGGCAAAGGGCAAAGCAAAGATCACAAGACAAAGGGCAAAGCAAAGATCACAAGGCAAAGGGCAAAATCAAAAACTCCTGATAAGGGTCTATGTTCAGCTGCGCGCGTATTGTCTTGATAAACATCTTAAACAACAGAAAACAGGGTTAGAGAGCAGAGAACCGGTCTGACCTCAAATTTACCGGGGAGCAGTTTTTTCCCCACCCTAATAAGCCTGAGGGTACTGCAGGAGACCAGGGAGTATTTCAGTCCTTATCTCAACCACAGAAGACAGACACTTCCAGAGCGGCCATTTATCGACCTACCCCCAGGAATGCAATTCTTTTCCTAGGGTCTTAATATTATATTCCTTGCTAGGAAAAAAATTTAGCGATATCTCTCCTACTTGCACGTCTGTTTATAGGCTCTCTGCAACAAGAAAAACATGGCTCTTTTTGCCCAACCCCACAGGCAGTCAGACCTCATGGTTGTCTTCCCTTGTTCCCTAAAATCACTGTTATTCTGTTCTTTTTCAAGGTGCACTGATTTCATATTGTTCAAACACACATTTTATAATCAATTTGTACAGTTAACGCAATCATCACAGTGGACCTGAGGTGATGTACATCCTCAGCTTACGAAGATAACAGGATTAAGAGATTAAGACAGGCATAAGAAATTATAAGAGTATTATTAGGGAAATGATAAGCATCCATGAAATCTTCACAATTTATGTTTCCTCTGCCGCGGCTCCAGCCGGTCCCTCCATTTGGAGTCCCTGACTTCCCGTAACAGCAAGAAACATCCTTGTATATTTACTTGTTATGCAAGTGTATAGATGTTTTGTAGAAACATTGTGCAGCCTGCAGTTAGGGGAGGGGTAATGGCAGCACTACCTTTGGTGTCCCTGCTTGTGTCTTAGTATGTCTTGTACCCTCCCAGTTCACTCTCTCTGGGCCTAGTTCAGCACTATTACTTTCCTAAGTGTTGCAGCCTTCATGGCCTAGACCGACTTTCAAATTTACTTGGAGACACAGAGCGCTGTAGCTTTCTGTGGTGAGGCTTGTAAGCACTCAGGTTCAGATCCTCAGGGTAGGTGATTCCTCTCTGACTAGAGCTGGTTTAAATACTTCCTCTGTGGGTGGATCAGCTGTTTGGTTCGGTTTTTCTTTCTGCTCTAACAGAACAGCACTAAGTTCAATGCCTCACAATTGCTGTGTTTTCCCTTCCCCAGTACCCAGAGACACTCTTTGCACCATTCCGCCACTCCTGCATGTTGGGGAGAGGTGACATCTGGGATTCTGGACTGCTTTTTCTATCTCTTCAGTGATATAAAGTTAAAACCAGATACTATGAGTGTTCATCAGATTTTTGGTTCTAATGAAGGTGTTTTTTTTGTTTTTTGTTTTCTCTCCTGTGTAGATAGTTGTTAACTTGGTTTCCTTGTGGGCATGGGGATGATTGATGGAGCGTTCTATTCTGCCATCTTGCTTCACCTTGAGTTTAATTTAGATATTAATAAACTATTTCTAAAATGTATATGGAAATGCAAATAACCTGATTGAAATTCTTACCTCATACCATGTTCAAAATTAATTTGACATGGATTATACAGACTCAATTGAAAACCTAAAACTCATTGGCACTTGTTTCATTGCAGCATGGCAACTGAACAGGAAGTTGTTTGGAATTGGCAGAAGTCAGATGAATGACCAATCTTACATGCCCATTCTTCCTCTCTTGAGCTGTTATTTATATTCAAATTAAATACACATCATTCCTCTCTGTAGATACCTATGTACTTATTAGATTCTAGTTAATAAACTGCACATGCTCAATAACTTTGAGGAAATTTAGTGAAAATGAACGAAAAGATAAAATATTTCTATTTAGACCTGAGGTTATTTTTAGACTGGCCCATAGAAACAGATCCAGATAAATTGTCTGAGAAAGCAAAGTAGGTACTTATGAATAGTATTCAAAGTCTAGGATTAACATCTAAAAAGACTCAGTAGTACTGCTAGCCAGTCAATAAAATATAACTCCATATACAACTGTGTTTCCAGCATACAAAAGGTCAAACCAATGACTTTTATAACAATCTACCCTCATATTTTATTCAGCCTCTAGAACATGGAAGCTTTAAGAGTGAATCGGCTAAATAGGCAAGAACTTCTGAAAGTTAACATGTTAATGATTAAAAACAGTAACTAGAGGTTATAATTACCTGGGTAATTAATTGAAGTCTTATTCTATTTTCATAAGACTTACTTGCTCCATTCAAGCAAAACAAATTTTGGTCTAAATTACCTAGATAATTATGACATCTTTTTACTTGAGAAGTGTAGAACTTGCCTCGGGTTACAAAACTAACTATATCATTACGAAATGGATAGCCAGGTAGGGTTC
The DNA here is from genome assembly GCF_028858775.2 of Pan troglodytes. Classification (NCBI taxonomy): domain Eukaryota; kingdom Metazoa; phylum Chordata; class Mammalia; order Primates; family Hominidae; genus Pan; species Pan troglodytes. The sequence continues at coordinate 144,343,517 of NC_072421.2, read as the reverse complement.
TAACTGACATTATTCTATGCTTAAGATCGATTTAACAACAGCTATTCCCAGTAAGCAAATTTTAAAAATCAGATCCAGCTACATGTATTATGATTTTTCTACCTTACGGACTATTTTGGAGGGATACGCTATTAATACTAAGACTGTGAAGGAGAGTTGGGGAGGGAGCAGGAAGGGAGGAACATGCACACCACATTAACACAGAGGCAATATTCTGGCTTGGACTGTTCTTTACTACTGTTCTTAAAGAAATGTTCATTCTGCTGCAGCTAACTAGCCTTCATCTTCTACACCAAATACTATTCCATGCCATGGAAGTGCTATGCAATAACTCTCCCAGGAAGCACCTTATACCGCTTAAAAGCCTTTAAAATCTCTAATCTGAAGGTGTCACAGTAAAGACATGTAAACACTTATGAAAACAAAAATGTAATTACCTGATGAAGTCATCTGTGCCCATGGAACCGGCCCGTTTGTCACTCAAACCTGTGCTGGTTAGGATTTGCTGTATTTTATCTGCTATGCTGAAATCTTCTGGAATTATCTATCAATATAAGATTCAGAATAAATGAATGGCATGTATTTAAAGAAAACCCCTAAAACTGAAACTTATAAGCTATCAAACAAGAAATAAGTTATACTTCATCACATTAAAATTTTTTTGCTCTCCAAAAGCTAAGTTAATGAAAAAGACTGGAAAAAATGTTTGTAAAATGTATGTCTAATAAAGAACTTGTATTCATAATATGCAAACAGCTTTCAAAGCTCAACAAGACAATTATCCTGATTTTTCTAAATGAGCATACAATTTTAACAGACATTTCATGAGGAGATATATGAATGACCATTAAATACATTAAAAGATGCTCAGCATTATTAGTTACTGAGGAAAATGTAATTTAAAACCACAATGAGGTTATAATACACACATATTAAGTTGCTAAAATAAAAAAGCAAAAACATACCAAGTATTTTAAAAGAAGCAACTAACATTTCATGTATTTTTGGTAGACATGCAGAAATACTGAACAGTTTCTTATTAAACACAATTACAATACTAACATCTTTTTTTAAAAAAAAACAAACAAACTGTGTGACTACACAAAGACCTGATTACAGAAGGTTTATTTATAAGAGCCTCATATTGAAAAAAAACCCAAATATCCATCAAAGGTTAATGGATAAACAAACTGGTATATCCACACAATGGAATACTACTCAGCAATAAAAAGAATATACAGCAACATGGATAAATCTCAAATGCATTATGCTAAATGAAAATTCTGGGCAACAGACTACATTCTATACAAATCCATTTATTTGAAATTTGAAAAAAAGGCAAAATGCCTTATATATTTTTGTATTAAAAGAATTTATCTAATTATTATCAAAGCTGATCACAGTTTACAACTACCTTATGTATCATCCATGCCCATGTTTCTCTCTCCTTTCTTTCTTTCTCCTCTCCCTCTCTTTTTTCTTCCACTCTCCTCTCTTTCTCTTCTACAGCGCAGAGTGGGAGTATAGGAGAGAATTTTTCAAGCATTCAGTAGTCGCCACAAAGAGCAAGACTGAGCAACACTGACGACGCTGAAGAACCACGGCTGATATATATTAACAATTAAGCACTTCCAACTGAGTACTGCCAATTGTCTTCTCCTGGCGAAAGCCTCGTTTTTAGTATTGTAAATACAGAAATCAAATCACAATTGAGATTTTGCAATTAATGTGTTTAAAATCAATACCAGTTGTAATAGCCAAATCAATCACAGAATGCATCAGCCACCAAAATTAACACCCCAAAAACCACGGTTTTATCTCTCCAATTCAAATATCTGCTCCAAGGGCCATCAGTAAGAACGGGGTCTTGGTCTCCAGCTCCAGGTGCATTGCCTTTTCTCCTCACTTCTCCGTGCTTCTGGGAATGCTTTTGCTGCAGGAGACAGTCAGGTGATATCCATCAACTACTGCCCTGGCCCCAGCTCTCCAGCATTGACAATCAGATACATGAGTATTTGAAACTGACAAACTAAAATAAAAATAAAAATATAAAAACCTTAAATTATATTTATATACAGTTATATCAAAAAGAAAAATACCTAATTAATGTCTTGGTCACTGATATTGGCATTTTTCATTTAAACAAATCAACCAAATAGATCAATGAAGTACTAAATTTAGTTTGTCACAGTGTAAAATCATTTCATAAACAAATTTTAATTACAATGCTATAAGATACAATTCTACCTATATAGCAATAATCATATTTTAAAAATTGGCTACTCTCTTTGGACACCATGGACAGAAAACATTAAGGTTTTAATTTAAGGATGAATTAAGCATGTATTTGCTTTAACTAAGCCAGTGAGGGGGCACACATGACATAAAATTGGTCAAGAAGATGCAAGAAGAGTTCATGGGATTTTATTAAACTAGTTTAATAAACTAACAAACTAATTTAATGAACTAACCAAATACTTTTATATATCTGTTAAGTTTCATAATAAAGAATTTAAAAATAAAATATATTGGTCATGTTGGATATAAAGGTAAACAAACGTTTATGAAGAAATGAGAGCATATGTTAATTCCACAGTTTTATATTTAGGTGAAATCCAAACAAAGCATAGCAGGTTGCAAGTCTAGGTAACAATAACCATAGGTTTGAATTAAGCTTGGACTTCTCTTGCTTGTCCAGAAGTAATGATGCTCTTACTTTTTCAGAACAATATTTGAATTTTACCTCTCAGATTTTAAAGTAGAGCTATACTTGGGCAATATTTTCATTATATCAAGGTCATGTTTTTGACAAGTCTTTTAAAATATCTTTAATGTTTTATTAACATAATACATACATATGTTTTGAATTATCCAAAATAAATACACACTACTGGAAGGTGCATAACAAAAATTACTAGCTCTCTATCCCATCACTTCCCACTGTACAATCTCACACATTTCTACATTCAACCCATTTTGCTATTTTATCTGGTATTCAACTCACTACAGCTCTTAACAATACGTTTGCACATTTTCTATTGTTTTATCATTATGAAAGACAAAATTTAGCTCCCTTAATACTCTTCACTCTCATTTGTCATCCACACCCTGCCATCCTCCCAAGACGAGTCCAAATTTCTGATTAGATAGCTTATAGACCGCCTTTTTCTCATCCCTGTTGCTTCTAAGTGAACGGAGCCCTATTACGATTACTCTTGGCCTTTTATCCTGCTGCTTTACTCACACCACACTAGGAGAGGTACATGACATTTGGAAGATAAATTCAGAAAAATAAATAAAGCAGCACGTTTTACTCATCTCTGCCTTACTTCAGAATGAGACTTCCACAGGAAGAATTGCTCCCCAGTGCTCCTTCAGGGTTTGTTTTGCTCTCCTATAGGGGGAGGACTTCCTTATCCAATGTTGTTAGACTGGGTGAGGGAGCCTGCCTGTCATTTGGTTAGAGGTCCATTTTGCTCTTCCTCTTGCCCTAGTCTATGTCCCCTGCTTTTGCAAGTAAAAACAGTGGTATCTGCCTTCCAATCCAATATTCTTTATTTCTCAATTTGTCAAAATTCCGGGTAGAAAAAAGGAGCTCTTTATTGGACCCTTCGGAGACCCCAATATATTTTTTACTTAGTTATTATCATTCCATAAAATTTATTCACTGAAGAACCAGGTACTAGACTATGACCATATTTTCTCTTCTATACAACTTTCCATTTTTCCTAAAGTAATTTATGTCTTCATTTTTTTAGTCATCCATGTGCTAAATTAACTAGTCTTTTATATAATTTAAAAATCTCTTGATTTATCTTCAAAAAGATAAACTTCATGTAGCAAATTTTTGTCCTTTTCATTTTTATAGAGCCCTCCTTTCCAGAGCCTTATAGTCTCCTCTTCCAATTTGGACTGGTTACCCTCTAGACCTATTGTACAGCGGTTATCCTGGATTTTCATTTTTATTTTCTGTTAGTTCAAAGTGGATTCACTGTGTCTTGGATCTCATTTCTCCTTTGTTCTTGGTGTATCAGTGACTTTGGTGGAGCATATTCTCAGATAAATTTATAAAAATTATACTTAGAAGGTAACTTTTTGAGACTTCAAATATTGAGAATTTAATGTTATCTCATGTTTAATATATCAGAATAGAATAAGGATAGAATTTTACATGAGACATTATTTTTCTTAAGCATTTTGAAAGTTTTATTCCAGTCTGTTTTATCTTCCACTGCTGCTGTTAAGAAATACAACACCCTTCAGATCCTATTTTTTTTTTTCAGATGATCTGGTTTTTATCACCTGAAATTGTGAGACATTTTTATTACCTATCCAACAGTCACTCATCCCAAATTTGTTTGAATATTTATTCCATCCACATTTTATAGGGGTATCCTGATTAGTTTAAGCCAAACAGCATAAGAGAGTGTGTGGCATAAATTACCCTCTCATACTGAAGGAAAGTACACGTGCATATTGGTGAAGGAGGGGGCTCTCAATCTTCTTCTGTATGTGAACTATAAATATTGTAGTCCTCATTGTCACCATCAGCTATCTTGTGAACATTAAGGAAAGCAGACTTAGGGAGATTCACAGGAAGAAGTAAGGGGCAGATAGAATCAGGGTCCTTGATGACCTCAACTGAGCTACTAATCATTCAATTACTGGAACCTAACCTACTTCTATAATGTTGTTTACTTAGTAAGGTAATAAATTTGATTATTATTTAAGCAAGTTTGAGTGAGAATTTTCTTTGCTTTTTTTTTTTTTGTTTTCAGCCTGAAGCATCCTGACTGCTAAAGAAAGCTTTTAAGATTTTCTCTTTATCCTTAGTATCCTAAAATCTTTTGATGATGTCTCATAGTGTCAGTCATGACCCTTCCTTTTGCTATGCATTTGATAGCCCTCCCTTTTCAATGTAGAAACTTATATCCTTTGGCTGTATGAAATACTTTCTTGTATCTTTGTTAATTGCCTTTTTTTCCCTCTGTTTTCTCACTTTTGACTGTCAACATAAACAGGAAAACAAAGTCAGAAGAGCATTTTTCTGGTATGTTCAATCTCTCTTGCTCAATCCTGGCATCTTTTCCGCAACTTGGAAACATATTCAAATCTCCAACATTTAAAGAAAATTAATCTAAACTCCACTTCCTCCTCCAGCCACCACCATATTCCCTTCTTTGTCTCATTGTCAAATTGTTTTGAAAAGTACTATTTTGAATGCCCATCTTAAATAAGTGGAAATAGGGAATAGTGAAAGGCACAGAACTGCAAACTGGGCTGAAGCTTTCAGAGCTAAAAGCAAGAGCAGGTAAGAGAATGGGATAAGTCTATATTGGATGTCAATCAGTTGTGGTTAAGATAATGAAGGTCTCAAGTCAAATAGACCTGTTTACAAACTCCCACTCTGTCAACTGATGATCTGTCAAAATGGAGCAGTGCTTTAATCTATGTAAACCTCTATTTCTTTTTGTGAAAATGAGGTCATGGTAGCACCTACCACGGGATGGCAAAATCAGAATTCAATTATATAAGCTAAGAGCTTAATAAATGTTACTTGCACTTACTACCATTATCAGAGGCTTGACACTATTAACATGAAGCTAAAAAAATCTGAAGGACAACATGCTATGGCAAAGCAGGCATGGAGGGCCAGCTAATTCAAACGATGAAGTAAAGAAGACAATAGGAAGCAATGGAGCAGTAACTAAAGACTGTAAGATTGAGCAAACTGCATTTAGTTGACAGAGAGATGGAAGAAACTGAAGATCCACCTGGGACATAGAGACAGGACATTCATAGAGCTTCTTCAACATCTGCTACCAGAGCGAAGAATCCATGTAAAACAGTCACATACAACACCTCCATCTGCAATCTCCTCCCGCAATGGGAGCAATTCTAGAATTAACTAATATTTCCCTGGTAAAATATTCTTTTTTGTTTGGGAGTATTGTGAATATGAAAGGTGGATTCCCATGACCATTCCTTCAAGCTATACACTTAATAATGCACTCTATAATAAAATGGCCATGGTGTTCTCTTGAGTAAAAAATTACCTATATGGTGTTTTCCACTTTCTAATTTAAAATACCAGGAAAGTGAGCTGGGATGTGATACAACAAGAAGTGATGTTGGTTGGTTATGAAGAATAGTAGCAGTGAATGAAGGAGTGGAGAAAAGCAGTTGTTAACCCCGGGATGAAGGAGAACAGCTAGCTGTTACCTACTAATCGTACATTAAGTAGGTTTATGAGTGTTTTTATTTTGTTTTGTTTTTTGGGTTTTTTTTTTTAGCAGAGGACAGAAATTTGTGTAATTTTGGCTGTAATCTATTTGTCCATACCTTCTTGTGTTTTAAATGCAGAATTTGGAGGGTTTAAAGAGCACTACACACATTTTTGTCAATCATAGATTGTTCTTTGATACACTCAATATTGTAAAGATTTGAATTCTCCCTCGATTATTTTGTAGATCATACTCAATCACAATACAAACTTGCTTCTTTCTTTCATGTCTGTTCATTTTAGAGTGTTCGCACTAGGAGTGTTTGATAAAATAATTCTGAAACTAATTAAAAAAAAAACAAGTTTGTAAGACTATCCAGAATATACCTTTAAAATAAAATAATTGAGAGGATATTTATCTGCTACATATTAAAATTAAAATAATTGAGAGATATTTATCTGCTACATATTATTAGCACTACAGAAATTAAAGCAATGAGGTAGTATAGCATTATCAACAAATAAGCAGATTGGAATAGAGGGTCCATATATTTAGCCAGGCAAACATTACAATATAGGAGTTGATATTGTTTGCACTTCAAATAGGGAAAGGAAGATTAGTCAGTCAATAAATGTTTTTTGGTTAATAGGTAACAATTTGGGGAAAAAAAAGTATACTTTAATGTTAAGAGCTAAAGCATAGCCATATTCAGCCTACTATAATGACAAAGAAGTAAAGATAAAGACATATTCAACAGACTTGTAGACAGAAATAGAAATGAGAGGACAAGAGAGTGCACATATTTTCTGATCATTGGTCCCATCATATATATACACACACATATATAAACACACACATATATATGTATGTATATTACAAACCCACTACATGTAGTAACATACATATAGTACACAAAAATATATAAGTATATGCCATAAGTATTAGTGTATATATAAGTGTAACACTAATTATATAATAATATATGTTAGTGTGTATGTGTGTGTGTATATATATATGTAAGGGTAACCCATATATAATATCAATTATATTATAATTGATATAATATAATATAAACCCATATATAATATCAATATATAGTATGTATACTTATATGTATACATACATACACGCAGATAGATAGTTACTGAAATATAGACATAAGAAGAAAAATAACTAACTTAAAAAAAGGTCAAATAATCTGAGCACACTCCTCATGAAAGTGTATATAAAAATAGCAAATAAAACATGAAAATATGTTCAGTGTTATTAATCATTAGCAAAATGAAAATAAAAACTGCAATGTGATAACCTCAAACCCAGTAGAATGCCTAAGATTAAAAACAACAACAACAACAATACCAAGTGTTGGAGAGAATGTGGAACAAGTGGAACTCTCCTGCTTTGCTGGTGGTAATGTAAAATGGTTTGTGACTTTGGGGGAAAAAGACAGTTTCTTATACACTTTAAACATGCACTTACCATATGGTGCAACAATTCCCATCCTACGTATTTAACCAAAGGAATGAACTGCTGAAGCATACAAACAGAACTGTTATCTTTAGAGAGGCAAGACAAGCAAAAAAAAAGTTCATGTACGTCGTTCACTTTATATGAATTTTCAGAATGTTCAGAACTAAGGTATGGTAGAAGTCACATGAGATTGTTTCAGAAGGATAAGTGTATTAGACTGTGAAGTGGCATGAAAGAACTTTTGTGGTGATGGGAATATTCTGTAACTTTATTGGGGTAGTGGTTACAGTTATTTCTATATTTCTCAAAGTTCATCAAACTGTGCTCTTACAGTCTATGTATTTTATTGTATGAAAATTATACCATACCACAACCGATACAAAAACTAAAAAAATAAAAACCAGTGGCTGGGCGCGGTGGCTCACGCCTGTAATCCCAGCACTTTGCGAGGCCGAGGAGAGTGGATCACGAGGTCAGGAGATTGAGACCCTCCTGGCCAACATGATGAAATACCATCTCTACTAAAAATACAAAAATTAGCTGGGCCTGGTGGCACATGCCTGTAGTCCCCCTACTCGGGAAGCTGAGGCAGGAGAATTACTTGAACCCGGGAGGCACAGGTTGCAGTGAGCCGAGATCGCACCACTGCACTCCACCATGGTGACAGAGTGAGACTCCGTCTCAAAAAAAGAAAAAAAAAAAAAAACCAGCAAACATAAACATAAAACTAAATATGATCACCTAGGAAAATGGTTTCAAACAATTCCACACAGGAGACTGAGGAGTGACTAATGAGACAGAAGGCAAGCCAGGATGTGGACTCCTGAAAGCCAAATGACGTAAAACTTTCAAAAACAGAGTGACCGTGTTTATAAGATGAATTTTAAAAACTGGTCCTTATTGCGTAGTGGCAGGCATCTGTAATCCCAGCTACTCAGGAGGCTGAGGCGACAGAATCGCTTGAACCCCGGAGGGGGAGGTTGCAGTGAGCCGAGATCACGCCACTGCACTCTAGCCTGACGATGGAGAAAGACTCCGTCTCAAAACAAACAAACAAACAAACAAAACAAAAAAACTGGTCCTTATTACTGAAGTGTGCAGTGAAATCTTCATAGGGAAAACTTGATTGGAAATGGGCCAACGGTGACAAAAGGAGAGAAATGGAGACAACAAGTATAGTTAACAATTTTAAAGAGCTTTTATCTAAAAGGAACAAAAAAAAAAAAAAGAAGGACGGCTAGGGGGATATGTGATTTCTAGATTTTTTTTTTTTTAGATTGACGATTTTACATCATATTTGTGTGCTGGTGAAAATGTTCGAGTGAAGAGAAAAATTGATGATGCAGTGGGGAGAGGAAAAATGGTTAAGCCTACGTTGGAAGTAATGTAATGAATATATTGCAACTGCTATTTATACCAACAGCATCTAGTACACTAAATATGGCATGCAGAATGCTTAATAAATATTTAAGCAACAAAAGAAGAAAATTAATATGTATTGGTTGCTTACAAGAAATGATAGAATAGCATAAGAATCTTGTGTCTGGCTGAGGAAATGTAATGAGAGCAAGATTTTTTTTAAAAAGAGGAATTGTAGAAGGAAAAATAATGTATAAATCAAAGCAATGCTGGATTACATGAATTGTACTAGTACTTACTTTTGATCTCTGCTACTTAACTCCAATGTTCCAGTCTTATGTTGTGCTTTGTAACTGACCATTTCTAGAACAGGGACATTAAGGCACAAAAATGTCTACAAATGTAATCATTTATCATGACCTACATGGCTAATATGGTCCAAACTATCCTTAAGCTCTTAAGATTCATAAATGCCCCTAAGGAAAAACTGACCATGGTGCATTCAGTCCTCCCTTGCTGAGGTGCCCCACTGCACTCTTCTGCAGCGTTCTTTCTAACAAAACTTTCCTTTTCAAACCAATGCTGTTGTCAGTAAATTCTCACTACCCGTAAGTCAACCACTTTTCATTACTAGGGCTCTGACACCTCGCCCGGAATCTTGGTGGCTTGCATGGGTACTTTACTGGAATTTCTCCCTTCCTTTTTCTCCCTGCTTCCCTCGATGCTCTGCTTCCTTACCCCTGGGAACTCAAGGTCCCTGGCTGAAGCAGCTCTTCAGTGGGATTCTGAAGCCCTAGAGAAGAGATAGCTGTCTGTCATTTCCCTTAGGGGTGAGGGAATGGCCAGGATTCCTTTCTATTTTTTGTACTGCCAGTGAACCAATTTAAGTCCTCTTTGGCAATTGACAGTTTCTGTCAAGGACCGTTTCTTGGTGTTACCCGAAGCCTAAGACAAAAGGGTTAATTCATTATTGCCCGTCAGGGTGGCAAGTCTACTTTCACTTTAACACTCAATAAACCTGTGTGCACAGACACACTCTACTGGTTGCGACCCCAATTTTTGGATTCAACTTTGTCACAAACACCACATCCCAAGTTACAAGTGAGTTCTCCTTTACATTAGGTTTGAATTGACCCCTTGAGCAAGGGCATTCCTGGAATGGTCATCCAGGCAAAGGCAGACCCTCTATCTGTGGTGGAGTCCCCCCAAATAGAGTGAGCCAAAGGGAAAAGAGAGGTCCAAAATGCCTCAGGGATCTTGTAGCTCTTTATCTAAACCCTTTACATACCATGAAATCACACTATGAGAACTTACCACCTCCCTTGAAATAACCTTAGCAAAAACTGGCTCAAGTGTATCAAAGCTAAAGAAATCTTTAGACTCACTTGCAGGAATAGTTTTTGATTATAGATGAGCACTAAATTATCTCCTAGCTGAACAAGGAGTCTGTGCTGTTAATGTGTCTATGTTAATGTGTCTGAAGAAGTAGAAACCAATGTCTGAGAAATTTTCAAACAAGCCAAATAGCTACACACACTTTCTCAAAGTAACCAAGACTGGACCAAAGCCTTTATTGATTGGTTTCTAAAAATCACTTGGCTTCTCCCATTCCCTGGACCTTTATTCCTCTTCATTCTTCTTTTAATGTTTGGTCCCTGCATTTTTAATGCTCTCATTAACTTTATATCTTTCAGATTACAACAATTCTACCACAAGTGATTATGCAATCACAATACCAGCCTGCAACAGCAACTTCCATTTATATGAGGCCTCTTGATGGAATCCGGTCTTACTCTCATGAGCAAGTTTTTCATGACCTTCCATTGCCTTCATGACAGAGTAAGAAGGGGAAAAATGCAACTTATCCCCTCCACACCCACATTCAGCAAAAAATAGCCAGACTTGATGCCTAATATGGTTTGGCTATGTCCTCATCCAAAACTCAACTTGAATTGTACTGCCCAGAATCCCCACATGTTGTGGGAGGGAGCCAGGGGGAGGTAATTGAATCACGGGCTCTGGTCTTTCCCATGCTATTCTCGTGATAGTGAATAAGTCTTATGAGATCAGATGGGTTTAGCAGGAGTTTCCGCTTTTGCTTCTGTCTCATCTTTCTCTTGCCGCTGTCAAGTAAGAAGTGCCTTTTGCCTCCCACCATGATTCTGAGGCCCCCTCAGCTATGTGGAACTCTAAATCCAATTAAAACTGTTTTTGTTCCAAGTTTCGGGTAGGTCTTTATCAGCAGCATAAAAACTAATACAGTAAATTGGTACCAGTACAGTGGGGCATTGCTGAAAAGATACCCAAAAATGTGGAAATGACTTTGGATCTGGGTATCAGGCAGAGGTTGAAACAGTTTGAAGGGCTCAGAAGAAGACGGGAAAACGTGGGAAAGTTTGGAAACTCCTAGAGACTTGTTGAATGGCTTTGAAGAAAATTGCTGATAATGATATGAACAAAAAGGTCCAGGCTGAGGTGGTCTCAGATGGAGATGAGGAACTTGTTGGGAATTGGAACAAAGGTGACTCTTGTTATGTTTTAGCAAAGAGACTGGTGGCATTTTGCCCCTGCCCTAGAGATTTGTGGAACTTTGAACTTGAGAGAGATGATTTAGGGTATCTGGTGGAAGAAATTTCTAAGTAGCAAGGCATTCAAATGATGACATGGGTGCTGTTAAAAGCATTCCATTTTAAAAGGGAAACAGAGCATAAAAGTTCAGAAAATTTACAGCCTGATGATGCAGTAGAAAAGAAAAACCTATTTTTTGAGGAGAAATTCAAGCTGGCTGCAGAAATTTGTCTGAGTAGCAAGGAGCCTAATGTTAATCCCCAAGACCATGGGGAAAATGTATCCAGATCATGTCAGAGACCATCACAGCAGCCCCTCACATCACAGGCCTGGAGACCCAGGAGGAAAAAGTGGTTTCATGGGCCAAGCCCAGGGTTCCCGTGCTGTATGCAGCCTAGGGACTTGGTGTCCTGTGTCTCAGCCACTCCAGCTCTGTCTGAAAGGAGCCAAAATAGAGCTCAGGCTGTGCCTTCAGAGGGTGGAAGCCACAAGCCTTGGCAGTTTCCACATGGTGTTGAGCCTGCAGGTGCACAGAAGTCAAGAATTGAGGTTTGGGAACCTGTGCCTAGATTTCAGAAGATGTATGGAAATGCCTGGATACCCAGGCAAAAGTTTGCTGCAGGGGCGTGGCCTTCATGAAGAACCCCTGCTAGGGCAGTGCAGAAGGGAAATGTGGGGTCAGAGCACCCACACACAGTCCCTATGGGGGCACTGCCTAGTGGAACTGTGAGAAGAGGGCTATTATCCTCCAGAATGCAGAATGGTAGATCCACCAGCAGCTTGCACCATGCACCTGGAAAAGTCACAGACAATGCCAGCCCATGAAAGCAGCCAGGAAGGAGGCTGTACCCTGCAAAGCCACAAGATTGGAGCTGCCCAAGACCATGGAAACCCACCTTTTGCATCAGTGTGACCTGGAGTCAAAGGACATCATTTTGGAGCTTTAAAAGTTGACTGCCCTACTGGATTTCAGACTTGCATGGGCTCTGTAATCCCTTTGTTTTGGCCAATTTCTCCCATTTGGAATGGCTGTATTTACCCCATACCAGTACCCTCATTGTATCTAGGAAGTAACTTGCTTGCTTTTGATTTGGCAGGCTCGTAGATAGAAGGGACTTGGCTTGTCTCAGAAGAGACTTAGAACTGTGGACTTTTGGGTTAATGCTGAAATGAGTTAAGAATTTGGGGCACTGTTTGGAAGGCATGGTTGGTTTGGAAATGTGAGGACATGAGATTTGGAGGGGCCAGGGATTGAATGATACAGTTTGACTGTGTCCCCACCCAAATCTCAACTTGAATTGTATCTCCCAGAATTCCCACATGTTGTGGGAGGGACCCAGGGGAAAATAATTCAATCATGGGACCAGTCTTTCCCATGCTATTTTCATGATAGTGAATAAGTTTCACAAGATCTGATGGTTTTTTCAGGGGTTTCTGCTTTTTTTGCTTCTTCCTCATTTTTTTCTCTTGCCGCTATCATGTAAGAAGTGCCTTTCACCTCCCCCCATGTTTCTGAGGCCTTCTCAGCCATATTGAACTGTAAGTCCAGCTAAACCTCTTTTTGTTCCCAGTTTTGGGTATGTCTTTATCAGTAGCATAAAATGAACTAATACAATGCCCCTCTTCACTGTGCTGTTTTCCCTTTCTTGAGACCCTAGTAGGCAGCAGGTAGACATGAGCATGGGGGAATATAAAGGGTAGAAACTTTAAACAAAATATTTTTCAGGGGGAAAATGAGGAGAGCAAAAATCACTTTGTGACCATCTAGCAGGCCATCCAGAGGCAAAACTTCTTATCTAAAAAAATTTGAATGTAACTAGACTTCCTTATTATCTAAAGCAAGCATCTGGTTCCAGGCTTCTTTCCCAAAACATTTATAAATAACTGGAATTTGTATACATCTTTAGGATGCGTGCATGTCAAAACTCATTGTGTAGCTCTTGCTGATATTAAGGCACCAAAATGCCTACAAATGTAGTCATTTATCATAATCTATATGGCTAATATAGTTCAAATTTTCATTAAGCTCCTACTTTAAAATTAATACATACCCCTTAGGAAAAATCCACCATGATACACTTAGTTCTCTCTTGCTGAAGTCCTCTGCTGCGGTCTTCTGCAGTGTTCTTTCTATCTAATAAAACTTTCCTTTTCAAACCTATAGTGTTGTCAATACATTCTTTTTACTACCCATGAGTTGACTGCTTTCCATCGCCGGGGATCTGACACCTCACCTGGCAAAGAATACAATAAACATATAAATCTTCAATGCCCAAACACCAACAAACATCTACAAGCATCAAGACTATTTAGGAAAACATTACCTCACCAAAAGAACTAAATAATGTGCCAGTTACCAGTCCTGGAAAGACAGTGTAGTGTATTAGTCTGTTCTCATGCTACTATAAAGAACTGTCCAAGATTGGTTAATTTATAAAGAAAAGAGTTGTAATTGACTCACAGTTCTGTATGGCTGGGAAGTCCTCAGGAAACTTACAATCATGGAAGGAGGGGAACCAAACGTGTCCTTCTTCACATGATGGCAGGAAGGATATGTACCGAGCAAAAGGGGAAAAAGTCCCTTATAAAACCATCATATCTCATGAGAACTCACTCACTATCATGAGAACAACATGAGGGTAACTACCCCCATAATTCAATTACATCCCATGATGTCCCTCCCACAAGACGTGGGAATTATGGGAACTACAATTCAAGATGAGATTTGGGTGGGGACACAGGTAAACCATATCAGACAGAGATATTTGAGATATGTAAACTTTCAGACACAGAATTCAAAATAACTGTTTTGAGGAACCTAAACAAAAATCTAACATAGTATGGAAAATGAATTCAGAATCCTATCAGATAAATTTAGCAAAGGGATTAAATGAAAAATAATTGAGCAGAAATTCTAGAGTTTAAATATTTAATTGACATACTGCAGAATGCATCAGAGTCTCTTAACAGCAGAAAGGATGAAGCTTGAAGACAGGCTATTTGAAAATATACAGTCAGAGGAGAAAAGAGAATAAAAAGTAAAAAAAAAAAAAAAAAGAAGAAGCATTGCTACGAAATCTAGAAAGTAGCCACAAAAGGGCAAATCTACAAGTCATTGCCCTTAAAGAGGAGGTAGAGTGGTAAATCGGGATAGTAAGTTTAAGGGATAATAACAGAGACCTTACCAAAGATAGAGAAAGATATTCATATTCAAGTGAAGAAAAGTTACAGAACACAAAGCAGGTTGAACCCAAAAAAAAGACCACCTAAAGACACTTAATAATCCAACTCTCAAAGGTCAAGGATGAAGCAATGTTTCTAAAAGCAGCAAGAGAAAATAAACAAATAACATGCAATGGAGCTACAATACGTATGTCAGAAAACTTCTTAGTGGAAACTTTACAGGTCAAGAGAGAGTAGCATGACATACTTAAAGTGCTGAAAAAAAAATTACCCAGTGAAATAATATATTCAGTGAAATATATCCATTGAAAATATCCTTCAAAGGTGAAGAAGAAATAAAGACTTTACCAGACAAACAAAAGTTTAAGGATTTTATCCACACCAGACCTGGCCTAGAAGAAATGCTAAGGAGATTTTTTCAGTGTGAAAGGAAAGGACATTATTGAGCAAAAATAAATAATCTGAAGGTACAAAACTTACTGGTACTAGTTAAGTACACAGAAAAGCACAGAATATTACAACACAGTAATTGTATTGTGTAAACCACTCATATCTTCAGTAGAAAGATTAAAATATGAACTGATCAAAAATAATAACTAGAACAACTTTTCAAGACATAGTACAAAAAGATATACATAGGAAGCACGAAAAGTCAAAAAAATAGTGGGATGAAGTTAAAGTGTACAGTTTTTATTAGTCTTCTTTTTGCTTCTTTCAGCTTCTTTGGTAGTTTATATGGTTGTTTATGCAATCAGCGTTAAGTTGTCATAAGTTTAAAATGAAGTATTATATGATAGTACTTGCAAACCTCATGGTAACCTCAAATCAAAAAAGATACAAAAGATATATAAAATATAAAAAGTGAGAAATTAAAACTTACTGCCTGAGAAAATTACCATCACAAAAAGGAAGACAGGAGGAAGGAAGGAAGGAAGGGAGGGAGGGAGGGAGGAAGGAAGGAAGGAAGGAAGGAAGGAAGGAAGGAAAGAAGGAAGTCCACAAATAAACCAGAAAACAAGCAAAATAGATAGCAAGAGTAAGTCTTTACTTATCAATAATAATAATATTGAATGACAATGGACTAAACTCTCCAATCAAAATACATAGAGAATACATAGAGTGGCCAAATGAATTTAAAAAATAATTAAGACCCAATGATCTACTGCCTACAAGAAATACATTTTACCTATAAGGACACACACAGACTAAAAATAAATATAAATAAATAAAGAAAGCTATTATATGCAAATGAAAACCAAAAAAAAAAACAGGATTAGCTATACTTACATCAGACAAAATAGGTTGTAAGACAAAAACTATAAGAAGGGATAAAGAAATTCATTATATGATAATAAAAAGGTCAATTCAGCAAGATAATATAATGATTGTATAGATATATACACCTAACACTGGAGCAACCAGGTATGTAAAGCAAACATTATTAGAGCTACAGAGAGAAACAGAATCCAATAAAATAACAGCTGGAGACTTCAACACCTCACTCTTAGCATTGGGGAGATCTTCCAGACAGAAAGTCAACAGAGAAACATCAGATTTAATCTTCAATATAGACCACATGGACCTAATAGATATTTACAGAACAATTCATCCAATGGCTACAGAATACACATTTTTCTCCTCAGCATGTGAATCATACTCAAGGATAGACCATATATTAGGTGACAAAACAAGTCTTAAAAAATTAAAATTGAATCAAGCATCTTTTCTGACCTCAATGGAATAAAACTAGAAATCAATAATAAGAGGAACTGTGGGACTAACATGGAAATTAAACAATATACTCCTTAAGGAACAGAGCATCAATTAAAAGAATAATAAATACTAAATTAAGAAAAAAATTAAAAATTATTTCATAACCAACGAAAAGAGAAACACAACATACCAATACCTATGGGAGACAGTGAAAGCAGTACAAAGAGTAAATTTTATAGAAATAAGCTCCTACATCAAAATTGTAAAAAACATTTCAAACAAACAACTTTATGAAGCATGTTAAAGAAATAGAAAAGTAAGAGTAAACCACTGCCAAAATAAGTAGAAGAAAATAATAAAAATCAGAGCAGAAATAAATAAATAAAAATTAAAAATAGAATCAATGAAGCAAAAATTTGGTTGATTTAAAAGATAAACAAAACCAAAAAACCTTTAGCCAGACTAAGAAAAAAGGAGACAAGACTCAAATAAATAACATAACATAATGAGAAAGGAGACATTACAACTGTTACTGCAGACATGCAAAGGATAATTAGAGGGAACTATGACTATTTCCATGCAAATTAATTGGAAAACCTAGAATAAATGAATAAATTTTTACATACACACACTTTACCAAGATCAAACTATGAAGAAATTCAAAACCCAAACAGAACCAAACAAGTAATGAGATTAGAGTAGTAAGAAAATGTGTCCCAGAAAGGAAAAGCCCATGACCTGATGGCTTCAATGCTGAATTGTACCAAACATTTGAAGAACTAATACCAATCCTACTCAATCTATTCTGAAAAACAGAGAAGGAGGGAATACATCCAAACTCATTCTATAAAGCCGGTATTACCCTAATACCAAAACCAGACAAAGACACATCAAAAAAAAAATTACATGCCAATTTCTCTGATGAATATTGATGTAGAAATACTTAACAAAATAATGGCATACCAAATTCAAAAATACATTAAAAAGATCACTCATCATGATCAAGTGGAATTTATTTCAAGGATGCAAGGATGGTTCAATAACTCAAATACACAAATCAATCAATTAATGTGATACATGATAATAACAGAATGAAGGACAAACACCATATGATCATTTCAATTGATGCTGAAAAAGCATTTAATAGAATTCAGCATCCTGACTGGGTACAGTGGCTCATGCCTATAATCCCATCACTTTGAGAGGCCAAGTTAGGCAGATAACTTGAGCCCAAGAGTTCAAGACCAGCCTGGGCAACATGGCAAAACCCCATCTCTACAAAAAAATACAAAAAATTAGCCAGGCATTATGGTGAGCACCTGTAGTCCCAGCTACTCAGGAGGCTTACGTGGGATGATCGCTTGAGCCTGGGAGGCGAAAGTTGCAGTGAGTTTTGATCATGCTGCTACACTCCAGCCAGGAGACATAAACAGATCCTGCCTCAAAAAAAAAAAAAAAAAAGCAAAATAAAGAAAAAACATACAACAACAACAAAAATCCTTTCATGATAAAAAAAAAAAAACTTCAGAAACCTAGATATAGAAGGAGCATACCTCAACACAATGAAATCCATATATAAAAGATCCATAGCTAATATCATACTGAAAGGAGAGAAAATAAAAGCCTCTCCTCTAAGATGAGGAACTCAGCAAGAATGGCCACTTTTACCACTGTTATTCAACATAGTATTAGAAATCCTAGGAAGACAAAGCACACAAGAGAAAGAAATTAAGGGCATCCATACTGGAAAGGAAAAAGTCAAAGTATCTTTGTTTGCAGATAATATAATCTCATACGTAAAAAAAACCTCAGACTCTACCAAAAGTTATTAGAACTTGTAAACAAGTTCAGTAAATTCGCAGATACAAAACCAACACACAAAAACCAGTAGCATTTCTATATGCCAACAGTGAACGATGTGAAAAAGAAATAAAAATATAATTCCATTTAGAATAGGCACAAATGAAATGAAACACCTAGGAATTAACCAAAGAAGTGAAATATTTCTACAATGAAAATTATAAACCACTGATGAAAGAATTTGAAGAGGACACCAAAAAAAAAAAAAAAAAAACGAAAGAAATTCCACATTCATGGATTGGAAGAAACAATATTGCTGAAATGTCCATACTACCAAAAGCAATCTACAGACAAAATGCTATCTCTATCAAAATACCAATGACATTTTTCACGGAAATAGAAAAAACATCCTAAAATTTATATTGATCTACAAAAGACCCAGAATAGCCAAAGGTATCCTAAGAAAAGGAACAAAACTGGAAGAATCACATTACCTGACTTCAAATTATACTACAGAGGTATAGTAACAAAAACAGCATGGTATTGGCATAAAAACAGACACACAAACCAATGAAAAAGAATAGAAAACCCAGAAACAACTTTACATTTCTACGGTGAAGTCAGTTTCAATAAAGGTGCTAAGGGCATAAACTGGAGAAAGGACAGTCTCTTCAATAAATGGTGCTGGGAAAACTGAATATCCATATGCAGAAGAATGAAACTTACCCATATCTCTCACCATATAGAAAAATCAAATCTAAATGAATTAAAGACTTAAATCTAAGTCCTCAAACTATGAAACTAATAAAGGAAAACTTTGTGGAAACTCTCCAGGACATTGGAGTGGGCAAAGATTTCTTGAGAGATCTCTCACAAGTATAAGCAACCAAAGTAAAAATGGACACATGGGATCACATCAAGTGAAAAAGCTTCTGCACAGCAAAGGAAACAATAAAAAAGGTGAAGTGACAGCCCACAGAACAGAAGAACATATTTGCAAACTGCCCATCGGAAAAGGGATTAATAACCACAATATGTAAGGAGTTCAAATGACTCTATAGGAAATATCTAATAATCTAACTAAAACATGAGGAAAAGACCTGAAAAGGCATTTCTCAAAAGACATACAAATGACAAACCAGTATATGAAAAAGTGCTCAACATCATTGACCATCAGAGAAACGAAAATCAAAGCTACAATGACATATCATTTTACCTCAGTTAACATGGCTTATATCAAAAGAACAAGCAATAACCAATGCTGGTGAGGAAGTGGAGAAAAGGGAACCCTTGTACACTGTTGACAGGACTGTAAGTTAGTACAACCATTATGGAGAACACTTTGGAGGTTCCTCAAGAATCTAAAAATAGAGTCTCCATGTGATCTACGAATCCCACTGCTGGACATATACACAAAACTAGGGAAATCAGTATATTGAAGAGATACCTGCACTCCCATGTTTGTTGCAGCACTATTCACAACAGCCAAGATTTGGAAGCAACCTAAATGTTAATCAACAAATGAAAGAATAAGGAAAATGTGGTACGTACACACGATGGAGTACTATTCAGCCACAAAAAAATGGGATCCTGTCATTTCCAACAACATGGATGGAAATATGGAAATGGAGGTCATTATGTTAAATGAAATAACCAGGCACAGAAAGACAAACTTCATGTATTCTGATTTATTTGTAGGAGCTAAAAATTAAAATAATTGAATTCATGGACATAGAGAGTAGGATGCTTACAAATGGATTTGAAGGGTATTGGACAGGGTGGCTTATAAGAGAATGTGAAGGGTATTGGACAGGGTGTTGGAGGGCAAGTGGGGATGGTCAATTGGTACAAAAAAATAGTTAGGAAGAATAAATAACACTTAGTATTTACTAGCACAAGAGGGTGACTATATTAACTGTACATTGTAAAATAACTAAAAAGGTTTAATTTGATTGTTTGTAACACAAAGAATAAATGCAGGAGGTGATGGATATCTCATTTACCCCGATGTGATTATTATGCATTGCATGCCCATATCAAAATATCTCACGTAATCCATAAATATATATACTTACTATATACACATAAAAATTAAGAATTCTTAAAGAAGGGAAATTTTAAAATATAGTTAACTGGAATGTATAGGATCTACTATTTGATAGCAGAACAGGATAACTGTAGTCAATAATTTGTTGTACATTTTTAAATAACTAAAAGAGTATAATTGGATAGTTTGAAACACAAATAAAGTATAAATTCATGAGGTGTTGCATATCCTGTTCATGCTGATGTGATAAATCATGCATTGTATGCCTGTATCAAAATATCTCATGTACTCCATAAATATATACACTTACTATGTACCCACAAAAAATAAAAATTAAAAAAATATGAAATAATCTTCAGCCAATTACTAGCAAATGAAATCCAATAGCATATTAAATGGACTACGTAATAAACAAATTGGATTTGTTGAAGGAATGTAAGAGTTGCTCAACATACGACAATAAATCAATGTAGTGAACAACATTAATAGAATAAAAAAGAAAGTACAAGCTCATTTAAATTGACACTGAAAGAAACTGACAAAATCTAACACTCTCCCATAATGAAAACACTCCACAAACCAGAAATAGAAAGGTACTTCCTCAACATGCAAAGTCCATTTTTAAAAAATCTACCACTAACATTATATTCAAAGGTGAAAGGCATAATCTTTTCCCTAAGGTTAGGATCAAGGAAAGAATGCCTGCTTTTGCCACTAATTTTAACATTGTCCTGAAAGTTTTAGACCAATTCAGCACACAAATAAACAAAGGACATTAAAATTAGAAAAGAGGAAGTAAAACTATCTCTATTCACAGATGACATGGTTCTAAATATAGTCTTAAGTAGTTACCAAAAATTTATTTAAAGTCATAAATTTTAGCACTAAATTCTTCTTATCTAAGAGTTAATAAACAAAATCAACAAAGTTGAAGATTCCAAACTCAACACTCAAAATCTGTAGTATTTTCTACAGATTTGCAATGAAAATACAAATAGGAAATCAAGATAATTCAATTTACTACAGCATCCAAAGGAATATATTGCTTAGCAATAACTTTAACTGAGGGAGTAAGAAAAAAAATGTGTATACTAATAACACATAACATGGCTGAAAACATTTTAGAAAGACAACAATAAATATAAAGTCATCTCATGTTCATAGCTTGGAAGGGTTAATATTTTTAAGATGGCAGTACTCCCCGCTGAGATCTACAGATTCAATGTAATTCCTATAAAAATCTTATATCCATAATAGGTAAATCCATAAAGGCATAGTGATTTTCAGATACTGAGGGGTAGGGAGGGCAGGAGGAATGGGGATCAAATGCTGAATGAATATTGCGTTTGTTTTGCGGGTGATGGCAACGTTCTAGAAGTAGAGAGTGGCAAAGTTTGCACAACATTTTGAATGCACTAAATGGCACTGTTATGAGATTTTATGTTATGTGTATTTTGGCTCAAAAAGTGAGTCATATGCATAAATGTAAAATGCAAAACTACAAATCTTCTAAAATAAAATATCAGGAAATATAGGTGACCTTGTCTTTGATGATGAGTTTCTATACACATAAAACCAAAAGCATTATTTGAGAAAGAAAAAAGTAATAATTAGACTTTATTATAATTAAATACTTCTACACTGTGAAAGACTTCTTAAGAAAAAAAAATCATGAGCCACAGACTGGGATGAAATATTTACAAAACACATATTTTAGACACATCCAAAATATAAAATTGTAACTACCCAATGGGCTCACCTTGCCCGTTGCCTAGACAGAGCCTATTTATCAAGAGAGGGGAATTGCAATAGAGAAAGAGTAATTCACACAGAGCCAGCTGTGCAGGAGACCAGAGTTTTATTATTACTCAAATCAGTCTCATTTGAAAATCAGAGTTTTTAAGGATAATTTGGTGGGTGGGGCAATTCTGTGAGTTGAGAGTACTGATTAGTTGGGTTGGAGACGGAATCATAGGGAATTGAAGCTGTCCTCTTGTGCTGAGTCAGTTCCTGGGTGGTGGCCACAAGATCATATGAGCCAGTTTATCCATCTGGATGGTGTCAGCTGATCCATCAAGTGCAGAGTCTGTAAAATATCTTAAGCACTGATCTTAGAAGCAGTTTAGGGAGGGTCAGAATCTTGTAGCCTCCAGCTGCATGACTCCTAAACCATAATTTCTAATCTTGTGGCTAATGTTAGCCCTACAAAGGCAACCTCGTCCTCAGGCAAGAAGGAGGTCTGCTTTGGGAAAGGGCTGTTATTGTCTTTGTTTGAAACTAAAAACTAAGTTCTTCCCAAAGTTAAGTTCAGCCTACGCCCAGGAATGAACAAGGACAGCTTGGAGGTTAGAAGCAGGATGGAGTTGGCTAGGTAAAATCTCTTTCACTCTGTTACACTTTTGCAATGATGGTTTCAAAATGAACTCCTAAAACTCAATAAGCAAATGAGCAACACAATTAAACAATGGACAAAAGATCTGAACAGACACCTAAACACAGAAGACAGACATGTTGCAAACAAACATTTAAAAATATGCTCAACATCATTTTTCATGAGGCAATTGGAAATTAAAATAACAATACGATACCACTACCTATGTTCTAGAATGGCTGAAATTAAAAAAAATATATGTGCGTGTATATACATAATACAAAATATAAACAAGTGTATATTTATTATATTTAAATATTTAAATCAGTATACCATAAATATAGTATATTTAAACAAAAATATTGTTGATATTTTAATATAAATACATATTTACATAAATGCATATTTATAAATATAAATAAATTTATATTAAAATATGCATATAATATATACAATATATGTATAGAATATATACTTGCATATACATGTCTAAAATAATATACATGTACATATACAGTATATAAATATATACCTGTACATATACATGTATATAAATATATACCTGTGTAAATATAAATATATACCTGTATTAATTAGTGATATTGGTCTGTAATATTATTTTTTATGCCTTTATCAGGCTTTGACAATGGGATTATGCTGGTCTCATAAAATTTGTTGAGCAGAGATTCCTTTCCTCTATTTTCTCTAAAAAGTTTGTGTAAGGTTGATGGGGTTTTTTCCTTCTTGAATATTTGATATAGTTTAGCAGAAAAAGACATACCCTTTGGAATTTTGGAATTCCAGAAACTGTAGAAAAGGTTTTCATAATGAATTCAAAATTGTAATCCCTACTATGCTATAGTAGACTAAATAACGCCCCTCCCCAATAGATGTCCATGTTCTGATCCTCAGAACCTGTGAATGTTATCTTATGGGCAAATGGAGCTTTGTAGAGAAAAGCAAGATAAAGATCTTGAGATGGTAAATTTATCCTTGATTGTTGAGGTAGGCCTAAGGCAGTAACAAAGATTCTTATAAGAGGGATGTAGGAGGAGTCAGTTTCAATGAGAAAGACATGTGACAAATGAAGTAGAGATTGGAGTGATAAACTTTAAAGGTCCAGCAATGGGGTTACAAACCAAGGAATATGCGTGGCCTCTGCTGTGTATTCCTTGGAAGCGGGAAAAGGCAAGGAAAAGAATTCTCCCTTAGAGCCACCAGAAAGGAGGCATGATATAGATAGATAGATAGATAGATAGATAGATAGATAGATAGATAGATATAGATATATAGATATATAGATATATAGATATATAGATATATAGATATTTGGCACAGCCAAACTGACTCTAGACTTCTGACTTCCAAAATTCTAAAAGATTTTTTTTCGGTCATGGGTTTTACAGCCCTGATATCAGTCACACGAACATTTATAATATTGATGTCTTCCTGAAAAATTGGTCCCTTTATCATAATAAAATGACCTTATTTATCTTTTAAAATTCTGTTTGTCTTGATGGCTAGTTTTTGTGATGTCTGTGTTATTCTTCCTATGCTTACTGTTTTCATAGTATATAATTTCCCATCCATTTATTTTCAAACTATTTGGGATTTTATCTTAAAAATAAGTTCTTTTTTTTCTATCTCTTTATATGAGATACTCAGTGGTTATTGTAAGGATAGCAATGCACATCCTTAATCTTTTACAGTCTATTTGGAGATACTATTCTACCACTTCACAGCAAATGAAGAAAAATAGCAACTGTATAGGTAGCTTTTATACATTCCCTTACCATCCCTCCTGTTAAAATTGTTATATGTTTTACTTCTACATCAATTTAAAACTCAACGAAATAATGTTATAATCATGGTTTAAAGAGTTCTATAGATTTAAACAATTAAGAGAAAATATTTTATATTTACTCAAACATTTTCTATTCTTGATATTGCTTATTTTTTTCTTTGGGATCATTTTCCTTTACTCTGAAGAACTTTCTTTAGCACTTCTTATAGTGCAGATCTTTAAGAAAACAATTCTTTTTGTTTTCCTTTATCTGAAAATATTTTATTACACCTTTATCATTGAAGGATATTTACACTTGATATAGAATGATGGATTGATATATTTTCTCCTCCTCCCATCCCAGCACTTTAAAGAAGTTTCCACTACCTTCTAGTTATCCTTAATCTTTGGTAAGTACAGGACCATTTAATCTTTTAAAGTCTTATTTTTCTGTGGATGCTTTCAATAGTTTCTCATTTACTATGGTTTTCAACAGCTGGGCTCTGATGTATTTAGTTATAGCTTTCATTGTATTTACTGTATTTGAGGTTTACTGATCTTCTATAATATATAGTATTCCACCCAATTTGAAAAGTTTCCATCCATTAGTTATACATATTTTAATTAATCAACTTTATTTTAGAGTAGTTTTAGTTTCACAGCAAAATTGAGTGGAGAGTACAAAGAATTTCTATATACCCTGCTGTCCTCAAATGCTCCACTCTTAACATCTCACACCACAGTGGTTATAATTATACTATATTTCTTATAACCGACGAACCTACATCAATACATCATTATCACCCCAAGGCCATAGATCACATTAAGGTTCATTCTTAGTGTTACATACGTGATAGGTTTGAAAAATGTATAATGACCTGTATCTACAATTGTATTATTACACAGAATAGTTTCACTCCCCTAAAAATCCTATTTTCTGCCTATTTATCCCTCCTTCTTCCACAAATGCTGGCAATTACTGTTTTAACTGTTTCCCTAGTTTTGCCTTTTCCAGAATATCATATCATTGGACTTACACAATAGATAGCCTTTTCTAATTGGTTTCTTTCACTTAGTAATATTCATTTCAGGTTCCTCTATGTCCTTTCATGACTTTATAGCTATTTATTTTTGGCACTGAATAGTACCCCACTGACTGAGTATACCCCAGGTTATTTATCCATTAAGCTACTTTCAACATCTGTAGGCAGGTTTTTGTGTGCATACGTTTTCGATTTATCTGAGTTAAAAACAAGAAATGTGATTGCTGGATCATATGATAAGAGTATATTTAGTTTTGAAAGAGACTGCTAAACTGTCTCTACCATTTTGCACTACCACCAGCAAAGAGTGAGAGTTCCTTGTGCTCCAAAACCTTATGAAAATTTGATGTTGTGAATGCTTGAAGCTTTGTTTCCCTTTTGATTAAAAATAGCTTATGTAAATCATTTCTGTCTTCTGCAGTTCACTATAAGCAACCAAGAGAAGCCATGGTACACCTTCAGCACTTTGCTTAGACATTTCTTTAGCTAACCATCCTGTTTCATCACTCATAAGTTGTAACTTCCACAAAACACTAGGACATAAACATAAGTCAGCCAAATTCTTCGCCACTTAATAATAAGCATTACGTTTCCTCCATTATACGTCCCTTATTCCTATAGGAGATCTCATCGTAATAGCATTTACCATCGATATTTTTACCAACATTCGGTTCAAAACCACTTAGATATTCTTTAAGAAGATTGAGGCTTTCTATACATCTCTCCTCTTCTGAGTACTCACCAGAATCACCTTTAATGACCTATTGAGAAATGTAGGCTTTTTCTAGCATGCACCTCGAAACACTCCCAAGCCTCTATCTGTCACCCAGTTCCAATGCCACTTCCACATTTTAGGTATTTATTGCAGCAGTACACCCACTCCTCGGTACCAATTTTTATCTTAATTAATTTGGGCTGCTATAACAAGATGTCATAAACTAGGTAGCTTATAAACAACAGGACCTTCTTTCTCACAATTCTGGAGACTGAGTTCAAGATCAGGGTGCCAGGATGGTTGGGGTCTAGAAATTTTGCATAACAATTTGGATAAATATAAAACAGAGGGCTCTTTTTTGTTGTTTTCCTTCTATGTCTTTAATTGGAAGGCATATTAATATGGAATACCAAGGTCCATAGAGTGGTTCAAAGATAAAAACAGACATCTCCAGTGGGGATGTAATGGTCGAATATAAAGCAGGGCTTGATCATCTGAAGTTATCAGCTCAGGCAACTTGGCTTATTCAGGAAAGATACTTCATTATTTTTTTCATAAATATCTGGAAGGAATTTTACTGAGAGCTTCCTTTAGAAATATAAACCCATTTGGCCGGGTGCGGTGGCTCACGCCTGTAATCCCAGCACTTTGGGAGGCCGAGGCGGGCGCATCATGAGGTCAGGAGATTGAGACCATCCTGGCGAACATGGTGAAACCCCATCTCTACTAAAAATACAAAAAATTAGCCAGGCGTGGTGGCAGGCACCTGTAGTCCCAGCTACTCAGGAGGCTGAGGCAGGAGGATGGCGTGAACCAGAGAGGCAGAGCCTGCAGTGAGCCGAGATGGTGCCACTGCACTCCAGCCTGGGTGACAGAGCGAGACTCCGTCTCAAAAAAAAAAAAAAAAAAAAAAGAAATATAAACCCATTTAATCATTTTATTTAAAATTCCTTAAGAAATTGAAACCTACTTGGTGATGATTAGTGTCATAAAGTTTTTGTAATCAACAAAGATAAAAGTGCAGAGCAATTTCTGAATTCACAAATGTCTTACTAATGAAAAAGTTAAAAAGAACAAATAGGATGGCAAATACCCTCTAGTAAAGATTCTACTTGTTCCATGTTATCTTATTGTACAAAAATTTTCCTATTTGATTTCCATTGTTTAAGATGACCCATCCCAAATGTTAATGTGGGGTTTAAGGCAATTCACAAATAATTTGAAACAAAGCTAGATAATTATGCATGTAATTTAAGAATCTTTAAGAAAACTCCAGTAGCAATTACCCTCCACGCTTTATGATTTAAAATCTGGTGATTTCTTTCTAATATTTTGTCTAACTTATTTTACCAGCGGGCTTTTCTCTTGATTCAATTTGAGTAAAACATGTTGCAATTTTCTTCTCTAGTATTTTAAAAGCTATATTTGTTTATAACCCAGTTTTCAGGTTAAGTGATGCTTACAGGTTACAGGAAGGTATGAATCAATTAAAAAAATGGAATTAACCAGTTTACAACAGAATAGCTAGAAATTAAGAAAGATAAATTGAAATTAATTTCTTAGTTAAAATTTGGCCATTTCTACTAATTTATAAATCTGTATTATTCCTTCCTTTCTCTTCATTGTCCTTTTCAAACATTTTCTAGAAATGAGAGGGTAGATGAATGAAAATAACACTCAGGAGGGCTTTATTCCTATTTATAAATGAGAAAGCAGGCATCTAGAATTACATAGCAATATATATCATAATTGAATACTTTAAATATTTGTTCATATTTCATCATAAATTTAGATTTAAACATCTAGTATTTTAACATGATTTTTATTGATGTGTAAGTTACAGACATTTAAAGAAAATTAATGCATAAATGGCAAGGTTTTAATCTATATGAAAACAATAACTTTTATCTATTGATCATTGAATAAATTCTAGGCACTTTAAATTTGCTACTTGTTTTTACTGTCACAGCCAACCTTTATGCCAGGCTTTATTTTTACAAAAGCATAAATTAACATTCAGAGATATTAAATAGCTTTAAAGTAACATGATTTATAAGCACTAGAGTTAGGATCAAAACCCAGGTATGTTTGACTCCAAATTCTGCATATTTCCTACCATATACTACCATTGCATTTTTTTGGTAAGTAAAGTATTATCAGAGCCCAGAATCAAGTATACCCTAGACAGAAATTCTATTTAAAAGGAACATTTTATTCTGGTTCATATGGGCTGAGTACACTTTGGAGGCTTAAATTCCCAACACAAATATCTAGAAATGTCAGAAAATATATTTGGGATATAAATCTATTATCATGCTGAGAAACAAGAATGGTAGCTCTAGGAAAAGCATTAAATATAATAAATCTTTAAAAGTCAGAAAAGAACTAAGATCATATTAATGAAAGAAATGGCACACAAAATCACAAGAGACGGCTGCTGCAAAAATTGAACATCTGCTCTAAGACGGGAGAAACAGGTAATGCAAGAGGCCCACAGGAAAATGACAAGGTGATTACTTGAAAACAATACATTAGGGGATGCTTAGCTATGTAACACCCATCCCAATAGTCTACACAAATCCAAGAAGTCTATCCTGGCCTTTTGCTGTTCTTTCCGAGTACCATTTCCTAAAGTATTCCACAAACCTCTCACAAGAAGACTGCAAAAGCAGATATAGCAGAGACCCTCCCCCACCAAAAAATATGTCAAATAATGAAGAATTACCAAATATGTGAAGACAATCAACAGCATATGGGAGAGGAATCAAGCTCAACTTACACAATACAAAATACACCTGAGAAAAACCTTTACTAAAACAAGCACAATAGAAGCAGGTGAAATTCCAATCAGTGAACTGATCATTGAGTGAGTAGTAAATCTCAAGAAAAAACATGCATGCACACACACACACACACACACACACACACACACACACAAATTAATTTCCAGCATAAGAAATTGAGGGACTCCGCTGACCAGTGAAATCATGAAAAACATTTTCCAAAACAATAATTTAAAGCCACTGGAAATGGTCCTAGGAGAAAACTGCAAATGAAGAAATACCTATTCAAGAAAATATATAAAAATTGGGTAAGAAATGTGAGAATATGTGATATTTAAACCAAAACTGCTTCTTCCCTCTCTCCTCTCAAATCATCAAGATAGAAATTCCATTCCAAAATTCTATAGGCCAAAACTTTTCTCCCAAACTCCCAGCCAGATGGCTTTCTTCCCAAAAGAAATAAGACTTCAGCATTTTGCATCCTGCCCGCATATGCCTGTTGCTGAGGCTAAGTCTCAGATGTGTGAAACTGAGAAGTAAAGGCTCATTTTTTTTATTACTCCAGATCCCACTACCTTGCCTGGTTTGAGGCAACTTCTGTTCTGTTTACCTTCTAAAATGAAAGAATATGCAATATACAAGACACCTTGGTATACTATCAAGAGACTCAATGGCATCCTTATAAATGCAAATCTATATTTTTAGTATAATATAAATCATGGAACTAAATTTATCAACAAGTAGAACTAGCTTGATTTTCAAAATTGACAGCTGAAGGTCGCTTGACAGCTATCTATTCTGCTCCATGAGTCTACGTGTCTCTTTTTGTACCAGTACCATGCTGTTTTGAATGCCATAGCGGGTAGTATAGTTTGAAGTCAGATAATGTATGCCTCCAGCTCTGTTATTTTTGCTTAGGATTACCTTGGATATTCAGCATTTTTTTTTGGTTCCATATGAATTTTAGATTTGCTTTTATTCTAATTCTGTGAAAAATGATGTTGATATTTTGATAGGAATTGCATTGAATCTGTAGATTGCTTTGGGCAATATGGCCACACAAAAAACAGTGAGGAAAGGGCATCCTATTCAACGAATGGTGCTGGGAAAAATAACTAGCCATGTGAAAAACAATGAAACTGGACCTCTACCTCTCACCATATACAAAAATTCACTCAAAATGGATTGAAAACTTAAATATAAGACCTCAAACTATCAAAACTCTAGAAGAAAAACTAGGAAAAACTCTTCTGGACATTGGTTTAGGCAAAGAATTTATTACTAAGAGCTCAAAAGTAAATGCAATAAAAACAAAAACTGACAATTGAGACTTAATTAAACCAAAGAGTTTCTCCCCAGGAAAAAATAACAATAGTGTACAGGGTAAACAGACGACCTACAGAATGCGAGAAAATATTTGCAAACTATGCATCCATCAAAGGACTAATATCCAGAATCTGTAAGAAATTTGGGCAAAACAACAAGATAAAAGCAAATAACACAATCAAAAAGTAGACAAAGAATATGAACAAAGAATTCTCAAGACAGAATACACAAGCAAAAAATAAACAATATGAAAAAATGCTCAATATCACAAATCATCTGAGAAATGCGAATTGAAACCACAGTGAGATACGATCTCACACCAGTCGACTGGCTATTACTAAAAAGTCAAAAATTATCAGATGTTGGCAAGGATGTGGTGAAGAGGGAACACTTATAGACTGTTGGTGGGAATGTAAATTAGTACAGCCTCTGTGGAAAACACTCTGGAGATTTCTCAAAGAACTAAAAGTAGAACTATCATTTGACCCAGCAATCCCAATGTTGGGTATTCATCCAAAGGAAAAGAAAATGTTCCAGCAAAAAGACACATACATTTGTATGTTTATCACAGCTCTACTCACAATAGCAAATTCATAGAATCAACCTAAGTACACCTCAATGTTGGATTGGATAAAGAAAATGTGCTGCGTATACATCATGGAATACTACACAGCCATAAAAAAGAATAAAATTATGTCCTTCGCAGCAATATGAATGGAGCTAGAGGCATTATCCTAAGTGAAATAACTCAGAAACAGAAAATCAAACACCCCATATTCTCACTTATAAGTAGGAGGTAAATAACGTGTACACATGGACATAAAGTTGAGAACAATAGACATTGGGGACTTCAGAAGGAGGAGGGATGGAGGGACCAAGGGTTGAAA
The DNA here is from genome assembly GCF_028858775.2 of Pan troglodytes. NCBI lineage: Eukaryota > Metazoa > Chordata > Mammalia > Primates > Hominidae > Pan > Pan troglodytes. The sequence continues at coordinate 144,312,245 of NC_072421.2, read as the reverse complement.
ACTACCTATTGGGCACTACGCTCACTATTTTGGGTAATGGAGTCAATAGAAGCCCAAACTTCATCATTGCAAAATATATCCATGTAACACACCTGCACATGTATCTCTTGAATCTAAAATAAATAAATATAAAATGGAAAGTTATAAAATTGAGGTTGCGGACAATTAGATAAAGATTACAATTAGGAACTATAAACTACTAGGATAAATTTATCAACAAATGGTACTAGGTTGATTCAGGAAATTATACAATTACATTTTTGACAAAGAAATAACATAATTGCCATCTCTCATGAGAAGCCAAAAGCTATCACTTATTTCTGAGGCTATTTCACTGTGTTTTGGTATAATCACCATCGTTACATTTGTATAGTAGCTTAGTAGTAACTGAAATAGTAACATTATTGGTAATATTAGGCCAGCACACATACTAGATTCAGAATTATAAAACACAATGTAACATCTGGCTCCCCAAACATGTTACACTTTGGTTCTTTATAGTGTAAAATGACAGCATCATCTGTTTCAGTTGAATGAGATTTTATATAACAATAAAAATAACAAAAATAATTTTTAAAAACAGAAATTGATTTTATTCTTAAATAGAATCCTGAGATCTCAGGCAACAGCTATTATCATAGGTCCATCAAATCATGGAGAAAAAAGGTGGCTGGGATCCAGGATAGCTACATCAATATGAAACTATCATGTCTACATCGAAGCCAGAAGGAAAAAGAAAAACACAGGAAATACAGGGGCAAATGAACGTATGAGCAATCTTCTAATTTGTTTGCCAAGAAACTGCTGCATAGCACTTCTGCCTTAATCTCACTGGCAAAAACTGAGTCATCACAAAGCAAGAATGACTGAGAAACATGGCCTTATTATGGGCAGCCATTAGTCTAGTTAAAAATGAGGTGGTTTATTACTAAAAAGAAAACTGATAGAACAGATAATGGGATAGAAAATTACCACTCTTTTCTGAGCCACCGAATATCAGTATCCTACGTCAGGCCCTCATATTTCTCAATACCAATTGGGTATCTCTGATTTCAGACTCTTTCACCAATTTTTCAAATCACGAGTGAGTACACATGCCCGCGCGCACACATACACACACACGTGCGTGCGTGCATCTCCTTTGCTTCATGCATTTCTCAGATTGTCTTGGCCCCAGCTCATGAAAACCGTGTCCATTAATGTCTGTGTCTTGTAGCCTCGGAAACTTCCTCAATTTTTGAAGCAAATAAGGTGAGAGATCTTGTATTATATAATAGACTAAAAGTATGCTTAGGGAACCAGAAAAATAGAGAATACACACAAACATACACACACATAACTAGGAAAGTCGGCATTCATGTAAGATATTATTTCAAAAAAAGGATAATTTAATGTTATGTTTTTTCAATTAGGTATGGTGAAAGCATCATAATCCTTTCAGTGTTTAGGGATTCTAGTGTTAATCCTGGTCCCAGTTAACTATTTATTTACCATGGTCTTAAAGTCTAAGTCACTGGCTATGACGGCAAATATTGTATGTCAACTCGGCTGGGCTATGGTACCCAGATATTTGATCAAACATTATTTTGAATATTTCTGTGATGGTGGTTTTTGGATGAAATTAACATTTAAGTTAGTATACCCTGGGTAGGGCAGACTGCCCTCCATAATGTGGATAAAGGCTCATTCAATCAGCTGAAGGCCTTGATAAAAAAAAGACTGATCTTTCTGGAAGAAGAAGGACTTAAGACTATAAATCTTCACTGGGTCTCCAGCCTCCTGACCCACCCTGCAGATTTTGGACTTCCCAAGCCTCCACAATAATGAAAACGAATTTCTTAAAATGAAACAATCTCTCTCTCTCTGTCTCTGTCTCTCTCTCTCTCATGGGTGTGTGTGTGTGTGTGTGTGTGTGTGTGTGTGTGTGTGTGTATACTGTTGGTTCTGATTTTCTAGAGAACTCCTGACAAATACACTGCCACAGACTCAGAAATGAGCAGACCAGCAGACCTGGGAACTAGTTGCCCAGTTGTAATGAGTAATTTCTGATTTTTTCTCCAGATCTTCCTCACTTGATAAGTAAACCTTGGATCTGATTTCCATAGAGACCATTAGTGAATGCCCATTGTTACCAAATAACTATTCTTCACTGGTCTCACCAACCGTTTTCCCATTTCCAATTTCGTGTCATTCCTTATGATGGAATTTTGTTTGGTCTTAACTCCTTTGTTGTGATTCCGAGAATGGCCCTTGTCCTGTGCCCAACTTAGTACCTGTCAACTTTTGACCATGGCTTAATCCCCTGAATGTCAAAATTCCCAAACAATTGGAAATTCCAGTGCCAACTACTATCTAAATATTTATCTGTTTGTCAGATTTTGATATATGTGTTTCCTAGGCCTAGTTTATTTTTTGGAAACTCCTTTTGTTGCTGGCTCGATTTCCCAGGTAAGGGCTTAGCTCTTACCCTATGAGGAACTTCTGCTATTCATGAAAGAATCTGAAAGTTCAACCTTCCTAATAAATAATTTATACCTGTATAAACAAAGCAGTCCCTTCAAGAAGCTCCAAAGTTTGTTCTCCTTGTAAGAAAAAATGTTTTGGCCTCACATAAAAAGGCCTTAAAGGTAGGCCCGAAGTGAGTCAGTGGTAGAATCAGGAACAAAACTCCAAATACCTGATTCAATTTTGCATGACCTCACAAAATCAGTGACATTTCCCTAAAGAGCTTAGCAGCAGCTAATAAATCTTCTGGAAACATTAGACAGTTTTTATTAAACAACATTCTGACTAGGAATAAACATATGATAAATATGGATTGGGTTTCTTTTATTATTTATCAACTTCAAATTTAAATGGTGAGTTCCTCTCTACCTACTTTTTACCTTGACCTAAGGACAGAATGTTAGCATGACCTCAGATGTTTAATAAACCCAAAATATAAACTCATTTAAAAATAGTACATATGAAACTTCTGAAACAAAGCTGAATAATTGAGCACAGGAAGTGGCTTCCAAGTCATTGAAGTAGAAGTTCACTCACAGTACCTGTCTAGTTAGCCTTTTAAATTCTTATTCTTTTGCCCATGCTTTTGGTTTTTTGACAAATTCCTAACCCATAACAAAGGAGGTGTCAGCATTCTTTCCAGTGGATTACTTTTATTTCCTAAATATGTCATTCTCTCTTAACTCTAGGTCTTCATAAATTTCTTCTACTTCTTGAAATATTTATCCTCACCCTGGCTAACTTCAAACTTATAGCTATCCTTTTTCTGAAAAGCCTTTGCTGTAACTCCAGGCAGGGTGAAGTGACCAGTCTCCAGGTTCTCATAGCATGCTAAGTTTACTTATATCAGTACTTGCCACACTGAACTGTAATTGCTTATTTGCCTGCTTTCTCCATTAGCTGTGAGTTCCTTAAATGTAAGAATTGCATCTATTTTGTTAAGCAATTCTATGCCTCATTTATTTGGGGAAGACCTAGGTAATAGCTTTCTATATATTTGTGTCTTCACCTGACTGAGTTCCTCTGTATATGATTGCATTAGTAAGCATTAACTAAATTGTAGCTAGGTAGAAGATGGATGGGCAGATGAATGGATGGATAGATGGATGGATGGAAAGATTTACATAAAGGAAATAGGTTCAGGTCTGGGCATTAAACATAGAAATGATGGAATCATGATCCAAGGCAGTGTTCAGATCCAATGACTCAGGAGGATGGGCATCTTTCAGGCACCAAATTCAATGCAAGTATGGAATGCCCAGCAAATACAAACAAGCAACAATTCCATGAGCCAGGGCTACAGTCCTTGGTGTTAGACATACTGTCATTTTCCATAAGCTTTTGCTCAGTCTTTGTCTTCTGCCTGAAATTCTAATGGAATTCTTTTAGTCTTGGAAAAACCTTTATACATGGTTCCAAGGAGACACGTTTTTCACTTCTCCTTCATTTCCCCTGATTTTCTTCAAATGAAGTACTCCTTCCTTTGCCCTCCCATAGATTCAAAAACTACCCATCTGACAAGGAATTAATAACCAGAATTTATAAGGAACTCAAACAATTCTGTAGAAAAAAATCTAATAATCTCATATTTAAAATAGGCAAAAGATCTGAATAGACATTTCTCCAATGAAGACATACAATGGCAAACAGGCATTTTTGCCATTTGCCAAATGGTGCTCAGTTAAAAGGTGCTCAGTATCGTTAATAATCAAATAAATGCAAATAAAAACTACAAGATATCATGTCACCCCAATTAAAATACTTTATATCCGAAAGAAAGACAATAACAAATGTTGGTGAGGATGTGGGAAAAAATGGGAATCGTCGTAGGCTGTCGGTGGGAATGTAAATTAGTAAAATCACTATGGAGAACAGTATGGAGGCTCCTTAAAAACAAAACATAGAGCTACAATATGATCCAGCAATCCCACTGCTAGGTATATACCCACAAGAAACAAAATCAGTATATCAAAGAAATATCTGCACTCCCATGCTTGTTGCAACACTGTTCACAATAGCCAAGATTTGAAAACAATGTAAGTGCTCATCAACAGATGAATGGATAAAGAAAATGTGGTACATATACACAATGGAGTACTAGTCAGCCGTAAAAAAAGAATGAAATCCAGTCATTTGCAACCACATGAATGGAACTGCAGATTATTATGTTAAGTGAAATAAGCCAGGCACAGAAAGACAAAACATCACATGTTCTCATATATTTGTGAAATCTAAAAATCAGAACACTTGAACTCATGGGCATAGAGAGTAGAAGGATGGCTACCAGAGGCTGGGCAGGGTAGTGGGGGTTAGTGGAGAGGTGGGGATGGTTAATGGGTACAAAAATATTAATTCATTTTTAAATAACATCTTAAAAATAGAAGTTAACATTCAAATCAGGAACAAGAGAATAGCCTCCCCAAAAGGGGAAGGAAGGAAACAAAGATGTTAATGAATGGCAAATTGTAAACACATTTGAAAAAATCAGAAAAAAATGAATATTTTTCTAAAGATGTCTAAACCACCAAAATTAACTCAGGAAGAAGTAGAAATGTCTATAAACTAGCCACTATTTCAAAAACTGGATCAGCACCCACAATTATTTTCTTCAAAAATACATTATTGAACATTATATTAGAATTACCAGAATTCAATCTATTTCTCCCAGCACACACACACAAACACACACAAATACAGCATTAATCAGCAGCTATTTAGTTTGGGGAATTGTCTTCATCTCTAAGAATGAGTACTGTTTAATTAAAGCTTATCATGGTAATCTCATCCCCTTACCAATGATTGCATTCAGGGGGGTTGGCCTATGATGATTAGAGCCAATGAGAGGTGAAAACATTTTGCAAGACAGTTCTGGGAAAGAGACTTTCTGGCTTTTGAGACAGTTTCAGAAAGTCACCTCTCTGAGAGGTGGTTTCAAGTACTCCCATATGCCTGCTTTAACTACGAGAAAATATATATTTTATATATATATATATATGTATATATTATATATATGTACGTATATATATACACATACACATATATATATATAAAATATATAAATACAATAAATACTGGTAAGTATTAAGAAAAGAACCAGATACAAATTGTGGATTTGAAAGGTAAAATGACAGAAATGAAAAATCCACTATATATATCGTCTCAACAGCCGAATTGAGGTGGCAGAAGAAAAAAATCAGTTTATTGTTATAACACTGATTGATGCGAACTATCAAATGGCACTGGATGGTAACATGAATACACAGAAGGAAATGAAGAGTGCCACAAGTGATAAATATGTGGGTATGTATGGAAAGTAGTCTAAGATGACTTCCAGGATTCTTTTATGAGGATGCCAGAAAGGGAATATGGGGAAAGGAGCAAGTTTGGGCAGATTGGAGGGATGAGCACAGTTTGTATATGCTGAATTTGATATTTGAGGTTTATATAGAACAACCCAGCAGAGATGTTCACTAAGTGATTAGAAATGAGAGAAGCCAAAGAAGCCAGAAAAGTTCTGAATAGTGCCAGGAAATCCAAAGAGGCATACAAAAGCAGAGAAATTAAATGTTGTAAAAATCATAGACAATCTCCACAGTACATATAGTGTGAAGATACAGAAAGCATAGGGTGACTGGAAATGGTTTAGGGTCCTCAGTCTGAAAAGTCAAAGAGAAATCTATAAAGGAATGACAATTTAAATAAAAAAAAAGTTGGAGACATCTTTTTCATGAAAATCCACATATTAATCTAATATTAGCACCAGGGATATTCTGAAAGGGAGCCATTTTGTAGATAAAAAAGGAAAGTGCTATTTTGCACTGGAGGTGTCGGGAGTAAAGAATTTTCACAAGCTAAAAATGTAAAAAAATGTTTTGCAAAGATTTACATCATTTCACTCATGTAAGATGTAAAATAGCTAAATAAAGAGATTCAAACTCAGCTCCTAACCTTATAAGGACAACTGGCAACTTCTTCACAGACAAAATCTTTTCATGCTGTCAGAAGAGTCAGCTGGACAATTGAGCAGAACTAACACTTCATGCCTTATACTTTCTGACTTCCTGAAGCTGAAAATTGGCAGCAGTGCTGAATAGATAGAATCTGACATTCACTATAAACTCATAGGTCAAGCATAAGTTATTAAAATAGATATACAGAGGAAATGTGATCAGATTTTACTGTTTATAATCATCTGCGCTTCGGAGTAGATTGTAAGGATTTTCTATACTTACTCATTTAATGAGTATTAAGTATTTGAGTAGTTGAGTATTTTTGCACAAAAAATGTTTATTGTATTATGTCACACTGTCTGATTTGAAACAAAAATAATTACAAGTTAGAAGATAATACACAGAATTGCAGAGTTGGAAGAGACTTTAAAGATAATTGAGTTCTTTTTTTTTTTTTTTTTTTACTAAAACTGGGAAAGCCTTTGATATGGTTAGGCTTTGTGTCCCCACCCAAATCTCATATTGAATTGTAATTCCCATAATCCCCATAATCCCCACGTGTCAAAGGAGAGACCAGATGGAGGTAATAGAATCAAGGGAGTGGTTTCCACCATGCTGTTCTAGTGATACTGAGTGAGTTCTCACAAGATCGGATGGTTTTATAAGGGTCTCTTCCCCCTTCACTCAGCACTTCTCCTTCCTGATGCTTTGTGAAAACGTTGCCTTGCTTCCCCTTCACCTTCCACCATGATTGTAAGTTTCCTGAGGCCTCCCCAGCCATGCTGAACTGTCAGTCAATTAAGCCCCTTTCTTTTAAAAATTACCCAGTCTCGGGCAGTTCCTGATAGCAGTATGAAAACAGACTAATACAGCCTTCTTACCTCAGTCCCACACATAAGCATTCAGCTCAGCTGGAAATACTTCATTGACAGAGACAAAATAACGTCCTATGAGCTGAGCACTGTGCTAGGTGCTGCACACACTATGTCACATAGTTTCACAGTATGACTCTAGGAGTTAGGTTATTTTACAGATAAGGAAACTGGGAAACAGAAATTCTAAACAACTTGTCTAAATTCACAAAGTTAGTAAGTGATGGGGCCCAGATGTAATAGCAGCTTTCTACCTGACTTCAAATCCCATATTTTGTCTAATTAAAAAAGGAAAAAAAGCTCAGCATTCTGACATTTTAACTCACAACTTCATGAGATAAGGCTAATTATTATTTTTTTAAGTTTCTAATTTTATCTGAAAATTAACACCTTTTATTTACAAAATATTCATCCAGATGGAAACATAACATTTCTAAAGAGCATCGTCATGTCATCTACAAGTCTTCATGTTGATCGTCCTCAGTTACTTTTACAGGTCTTCACCTAACAGTACACAGGCTTTGAGCATTTTGATGGCCTCTGTGTAAACTCTAATTTGTGAATGACCAAATTCAAATAACAAAGCGGTCACTTACCAAGCTTTGGTCTTCACAAGAGCAACTCTTTTCTCATGAGCTCCATCTGCTGCAAATGGACTTAGCACCATGCTTCAGGAACAAGCTCTCTAAAGAATGACAGGATAGGTGTTGAAAGAAGTCAGGGACCCTGAACGGAGGGACCAGCTGAAGCCACGGCAGAAGAACATCAATTGTGAAGATTTCATGGACATTTATCACTTCCGCAATCAGTACTCTTGTGATTTCCTATGTCTGTCTTTGCTTTAATCTCTTAATCCTGTCATCTTCATAAACTGAGGATGTATGTCGCCTCAGGACCTTGTGATGATTGCGTTAACTGCACAAATTGTTTGTAGAGCATGTGTGTTTGAACAATATGAAATCTGGGCACCTTAAGAGCAGGATAACAGTGATTTTCAGGGAACAAGGGAGATAACCTTAAAGTCTGGCTGCCTGTGGGCCAAGCAGGACAGAGCCATATTTCTCTTATTACCTAAAATGGGTAAGAGAAATATCGCTGAATTCTTTCCCCAATAAGGAATATTAATAATTAACAGCCCTGGGAAAAGAATGCATTCTCAGGGCAGGGCCTCTAAAATGGCCACCCTGGGAATGTCTGCCTTATGCAGATGTAGATAGGGATGAAACAGGCCCTAGTCTCCTGCAGCACCCCCAGGCTTGCCAGGATTAGGAAATTCCAGCCTGGCGAATTCTAGTCAGACTGGTTCTCTGCTCTTGAACCCCGACAATGCGTGCACAGAGGGACATGGAAGTTCAATAGTGATTCTAGTTTCGCCCTGACCTTCTGCCTTGTGATTTTTTGTCACCCTTGAAGCATGTGATCTCTGTGATCCACACCCTATTCATACACTCCCTCACCTCTGAAAATTGCTAATAAAAACTTGCTGGCTTTACGGCTCGGGGGCATCACAGAACCTGCCGACATGTGATGTCTCCCCCCGGACACCCAGCTTTAAAATTTCTCTCTTTTGTACTGTTTCCCTTTATTTCTCAGACCAGCTGACACTTGGGGAAATAGAAAAGAACCCACATTGAATTATCAGGGGTGGGTTCCTCCGATATCGGTAGGGTCTTAGAAGCCTCACTTAAAGTTGCACATGAATACATTTCAAAAGGGCGATGGTTATGGGAATTTAACTTTACTCTGTAATATAGTGTTACATCCTTTTGCTTAGAGCAACAACACTGTACACATATCCTGTACTGTAGAGATTAGGTCAATGAGAGATTTTAGAAGCAGCTTCACAGGTTTCAGAAGTCCATCCAACTGTCACATTCTTAATAAAAATAAGTTCAGCATTCAAAGCACAGACCAGAACCTCTTTGTCTTCCCTGTCACTGCACTACTACTATCTAATAGGATATTATGACACATCCTGAGAGAACTTGAACTATGCAAAATACAAATTGCACTTTTCTTGGCTAATTTGTCACTGGAGGGGCATGTTGAAGAGAGAATAAAGACACACGACCATGCATATTTGAACCTAAATATTGAGAAATACTAGTGATCCACAACTTATGCAAATTTAACAAAATTAGAACATGAAAAACAATGTATTAAGTTAATATTATAGGATTTATTTTTATTGTAATGTTCCTTCAAGAATTAATAAGCAAGCTAAGGTTGGTTTTCCTGAAGGATGAAGCACAAAAAAAATTAACTCGATGTCACACCTAGAAATACAAATTTGGCCCAAAGGCATAACAGTTTCCTTTACTGTCAAGTGTTACTAATCTCGAATGTCCAACATTTCAATGGATTTTCTATGGGCCTTTTGTGAAGTGGTGCAAATTCTACAAGACACAAGACTGGTCTTTCAATAATATATTCAAATGTACTCTTTCAAAATAATAAATATTCTCTCTTTCTCATCTCTCTCTGTCTCTCTGTCTCTTCTTATCTGTATCTGTATATGTGTAGATACACAAACACACATACACTATATACATACATACGCACGTATACACAATCCTACACAATTCTTGGATGTTCAAAAGTCACTTTCATACCCAGTCTCCCATTTATCATTGCAAAGTGCTTGCAAAATACTTAGAAACACTTAAAATAGCTTTAATCTATGCTAACTTAGAAAAGTACTCAGCAGCCTCTGTCATTCCAGAAGAGGCTGGAGGCTTATTCGTTACTTTACATAGATTTTACAATGTCCAGAACAGAATATTTTTGTAGAAATATACAAGCTGATTCTTAAATTCATATGAAAATGTGAAGGGTCTAGAGTAGCCTAAATAAAATTTTAAAGGGAGGGCAAATTGAAGGGCTACTCTGCCTGATTTCAAGCATTATCATGGGCACCAAGATGGTGTATTAGTGATGTAAGGATAAATAAGTAGTTTAAATGAACGGAATAGAAATTTTAAAAATAATCCTACACATATGTGTTCAATAGATAAATTCAACTAAAGTACCAATGGAAAATGCTAGGCTTTTCAATAACTGTTGCCGGAACAACTTCATTTGTAATTAAGAAAATGCAATTAAATGCCACCGTGGGCTACCAGTACACGCTCACTAAAATTAAAACACTAACAGAACTAGATATTGATGAAGACGTACAGTGATGAGAATTCTCATACCCTGTTGGGGTAGCATAAAATGGTATAACCAATTTTAAAAGATCTATCATCTTCTTAAAAGAACTATCGTAAGGACAAAAAACCAAACACCACATGTTCTCACTCATAGGTGGGAATTGAACAATGAGAACACATGGACACAGGAAGGGGAACATCACACACCGGGGCCTGTTGTGGGGTGGGGGGAGGGGGGAGGGATAGCATTAGGAGATATACCTAATGCTAAATGATGAGTTAATGGGTGCAGCACACCAACATGGCACATGTATACATATGTAACTAACCTGCACGTTGTGCACATGTACCCTAAAACTTAAAGTATAATACAAAAAAGAAAAAAAAAGATAACAAAAAAAAAAAGATTACACATGCTTCCCCATGAACCAGCAATTTCACTCCTAAGTATTTATCCAAGAGACAAGAAATTTAAGTCTATACAGAGCATTGTACATAAATGTTAATGTCAGCTTTCTTTGTAATATTTGACAACTGGAAACGACCAAAGTAGTACCAACAGATGAGTAGAAAAAAAACCTGTTAAATATTCAAACAACACAAATATGGAATACAGTAGTAGAAATAAATAAACTATTGATACACAATAACGTGAATGAATCTCAAAACTTTACACTGAGGGAAAAAAGCTAGTCACAGAGTATGACATATTGCATGACTGCATTTGTATGAAATCCTAAAAAAACCAAAATCATTCCATTGTGACAGAAAGCAAAGACTCAAGAGAGAACTTTTTTTAGGCTGATGGAAATGTTCTATGTCACGATTGTGATGGTGGTTACACATTTGTATTGACAAGTTTTATCGTAATGCACACTCAAAATGTTTGTACTGCATTTTATTCCAATTACACCCCCAATAAAATTAATAAAGAAAAAACACATTCGTGTAATACTGTTCTAAGATTTGAAAGTCCTTTGTTTATGGGCAATTTAAGATAAAAATAATAGCACCTTCTATTGCCTATGATTGAGGTACTAATATTGATTTAAAAGAAAAGCCTTGTAAATGCCACAACTAAAGCTCTCCTTTAGCATATTATTTTCTAATTTGACATTTTCTAAATGTTTCTGATTCATATATATACACACACACATATATATACACACATATATGTACATATATAGATATATCTCCTATGTTTGCAAAAACTTTTCAAGGAAATATAGATATATAGATAAATTGTGGGGGGAAATTAATGTAGAATTTGAGATGTACGCCAATCCTAGTCTGGAGGCTAATGAGAAGTGCTGTAAGCTAACGGTATTTACATAATTCTATTTCTAGCTCTCTTAAAGCAGAAATCTCTGTTCCCCATCAAAGGAGTAAGCAATGGTACTGATTTACTGCTGCCAACTGACATGAACAAGAAGTGAGCCTCAGGGGATCCAATTGAGACAGGTGGATGAAGAGTTTCTGGAGGTTTGATTAGAGTGATTAGGCTCTCCTAATTTTACTTAATTTCCTTATAAATAAAGTAGGAAAATTAGAATTCCCACCAAGGCTGTTGTGAAGGTCTGTGAAAAAACAGACTTCAGGGAATCTGTCTAATATTGTCCTTGTCTAATACTGTCTGCTGTGTGGTGGAGTCACTCAGCAAAGCATATGTCACTCCCATAGATTAGAAACCTGGGAAAGGCTTCTCTTATGGTGGAAAAATATATTTATTCTAACAGCTGCCAGCAAAATTCTTCTTAGGATAGTACATGTACTCATTGGGGGAAAAAAATTCATGCTACTTAATGGCAGGAGCCCAGATATCCAAAGACCTGGGTATAAATATAATGTAAGGATGGTGTTGTGAGACAGGCAGTAGGACCCAGCTCCACCACCAGGAAATGCTCCATGTGACTGTAACCTCACATCCTCAGGCAAATAAACAAGCAAACAAAAACATGCTGGGTGTTGGTAGATTTCATGGGGAAACTGATGAAAACATGAGTTGTATTCATAGTTTAGTGACGAAAATAAAGCTATCCTGCAGGGAGGAAGGCGTGTGAAAATAAGCCACTTGAAATTATAGGAAGGAGGGAATGGGCTTCTTACTCGTACTGGGCATTAAATTGAAGTTTGGGCCAAATTAAGCAGATTGCTGTGAAGTGGAATGTCCTAGCTGTTGTGATCAACGTGTTAGTTACACTTATCTTTGAGGCAGTATACTGTAGGATAGTGTTACAAGTCTCTGTCTTGGAGTCAGACAAATCAAGTTCAAACAAAACAAATTTCAGCTATAGTTATTTTGTAACAGTTTATACTGGCTATGAGACCCCGAGCAGTTTGCTTAATTTCTCTGAGCATCATTTGTATAATAGCCAATGCAATGGTACCTTATGGAATGGTTTGGGGGATATTAATGACATATATTTATTTTTATATAAATATCAGTTATTATTATTAATAAATAATAATCTTCCTCTTGGTTTCCAACCCTAGGTGCAGTATATAACAATGACTTGCATATACTAGGTGTTAAATAATGTTTGCTGAATTTAAATTAAATAAATCTTATCTGGAATAAAGATTATTTATCATTAGAAAAAGGATAGGTAGAGGATCTGCAATTCACAAAGTGCCATTTCTTGGTGCTTCTTGGGTAAGACATTTATTATCTACTAATGTCTAAATACATGCCCACTCATAACACAGTGCTTTTCTTGGTCAAAAATTATCCGGGCACATCTTCTGAAAAAGATACAGTTCGTAGTGCCAGACAATTGACTTTTCTCCATTTCTATCATCTCATCATGCTTCAAAAGGCCAACAACTGTGTGAATGTCATACATAACCTTTTCAACATAATAGCATCTTAAATATTTTAAAACATATGCAATATTCAAGACATACAAAAAGAATGAATAAACAGCCTATGGGAACTGACCCAGTTACTGAAGTAAGCCAATAGCATGAAAAGATAAATGGGAGGGAGGAACACCCTAGATTAAAAGGGGCTAGAGATCTAACAACTAAATATCAAGTGTGGACCGGATTTGAACAAATCAACTGAATAAAAGGGATTTTTGAGACAATTAGAGGAAGATTTTGTTTTTATAGGCTTCTGGTATACATGATACTAAGGAATTACTATTTTCTTAGTTAATAGTGATGATGGATTGCTGTTATGTTTTTTAAAAACCCATATTGTAAAACAGTTGCGGAACTATATGGATGAATCATACATATGTCACATTGACCAGAAAAAGTTAACCTGCAGAAGAACACTGATATGGTTTGGATTTGTGTTCCTACACAAAGCTCATGTTGCATCGTAATCCTCAATGCTGGAAGTGGGGCCGAGTTGGAAGTGATTGGATCTTGGGGCGGTTGTTAATAGTTTAGCACCATCCCCCCTTGGTACTGTATAGTAAGCGAGTTCTCAGGAGATGTGGTTGTTTAAAAGTGTATAGCACCTCCCCCTTCTCTCTCTTCTTCCTACTCTGGCCACGTAAGGAGTGCCTGCTTACCCTTCACCTTCCACCATGATGGAAAGTTGCCATGATGGAAAGTTTCCTGAGGCCTCACTAGCCATGCTACCTGTACTGTCTGCAGAATCATGAGCCAATTAAACCTATTTTCTTTATAAATTACCTAGTCTCAAGTAGTTCTCTATAGCAGTGTAAGAATGGGCTAATACAAACACATACAATTGCATACTGTTTATATGAAGTTTAAAAACATGAAAAACAATATATTGATTAAAATACATAAATATGTAGTAAATATATAAAGAATGTAGAATGTATGTATGTAGAAATAAGATAACACATTGTTTCGGATTAAAAAATATGCTTTAGAAATATAAAGAAGAACAAAGATAGATGAAGTAAATATAACATTTTAATAATTGTTGAATACAAAAGATGAGTATAGGAGAGTTTATTTTACTAAAACCACTACTTGTGTGTATATTTGAAAAAAATTATAATAGTACGTTTAATGAAATATAGCTATGAACACAACAAATACCTGTGTATCCAAAACCAGTTCAGGGGGAAAAAAAAAACTTAATTCAATTAAGTTCCTTGCACCAATTACCTCCACCTTTTATAGAAGTGACTATTATACTAATTTTGGTGTTTATTATTCTCTTGTTACTTTTTATACACTTACTACATATTTGGGTATTTGTAATAAATATATTGTTTTGTATGTTTTTAAACATCATATAAACAGTATCCAATTGTATGAGTTCTTCTGCAGCTTGACTTTTTCTGGTAGATGTGACGTATGTGTGATTCATCCACACAGCTCCAAAATAGTCTTCCAAAAATATCTTTCTCATTCTTTCCTGAGGCAAACTAAAATTTATATCAGCATTGCAATGCCTTGTATATGTCCATACTAGAGTGTCTGCTATCTTATCTTTATTCGTTAGAGGTCATGGAACTTCATTAAGCTATAGTTTTTGTCTGAATGGGGAGTTCTGTGTAAAGTAATTCCGTCATTAATTAAAGGTTAACAGAATTTTGTTTCCTCCTAAACTCACTATTAGTCTCTTCTAAAACTTTTATTGATTACATTAGTTAGGATTTAGCTGTTAGCAAACACATTTTTACTACCTCAGCAAACAATTAAAATAAAACATACTGGCTGCATATTGATTTTGTTGTTGTTGTTATTTTAAGAGTTGATTTCTAATACCAAAAGTAAAGATCTTGTAATACCTGCACTGCCTTGCTTTGAACATAATTATAACAAAAGTGAATACTCACATTGTGGATAATTTGATGTATCCACGGTTACTTACCTTGGATGGGTTTTGAGGAAGGCTCCAATAAACCGTGTCATGAGCTGTCTTGTTCAGAGATTTATCTGCCCATTCTCTTGAAGGGAAACAATTACCATGTATAGCTCTTGCAGAACAGTAGGGAATTTTATAAAATAATGCTGTGGGTCTACTTCCAAATAGTATCAGTCACATAGTAGGTGCTCAGTAAATACTTATAATTATTTCTTGGTTGTAAAGCGCAGTAAGGACAGTCTTGAACAAATCAATTCGTTATTGCATAGCTGATTTCAAGGAAGTAAGAGGAATACAAAAAAAAATTCCTTCATCTTCACTTATGCTCTGAGGCACTGTTAAACTTGTGCTAGAAAGTTGTTTCTCTTTGACATACAGCAAAAATTGACAAGAGATTCTTCCTCCCTTGCCTAACAATCCTATTATTCACTTACACAGTGGCTTGACAAGATCATTCACTGCCAATCACTGCATCTTCTACCCAATCCCAGACCTAATTGCATTTAAATTCTCTCTCTCTCTTTCATTCTCTCTCTCGTAAGCTAGAAACCCAGTTCTATTCTTTGCCCTTGCTACATTTTTTAATGATGAAACTTTTTTTATATCACTGACAGTAATTTAGTTGTTGATGTCCTCAGCCTATTATTAACCATCTCTACTGTGACCAGAAAAGACAAGTTTATTAAGTATAACTTTTAGTCTATAATTCCTTCCTTTAAACACTAAGATAATAGGAAACAAGGTCCATAATTCCTAACCAGAGATTTATTTTCTTTGTAGTTGAGATGCCATCTTAAAAAGACAATTAAAGCACACAACCCTCTCTGATAGAAGTTCCTCCGTTAGGCATAATCTAGTAGTATTTTTTTAGATGTCCTTTGATTTCATGCTGCCAATTTTCTCCAGTATATATGTAAGCTTTGGAACTGAGGTTCCATGCATTCTTTGTTGTTGAAAACTTTCTTCAAAATATATGATTATAACCTAATTTGTTATTGTGTAAGATGCCTTGTGATTATCCCACATTCCACGCTGGTGCATTTAAATGACTCATCTTATGTGTGCCCACATGCAGGCAATGGAATTCAGACATAAACAGGCTTTGATCCTGAGCTGCTGGAATTTGCTCAGTTCCACTTTCAATCCTCGTTCTACTTCTCTTGCTCTCTTTTCTGACTAATCAATCTCACAGTGATGGCAGTGGGCGCTCCAGATGGCCTGCCACTGCCATCACGCTGACAGCAGCAGGGAGGTATGGCTGAGGCTGCATCCTCCATGGAGCCAGTGGAAATGGGACAAGTGGGAGCCCCATCCCTTATGAGTTGGGGAAGGAGCTCCCTGGGAGCGCTGCAGTCATTGAAGCCACAGCTGCAGACCCAGGCCTCCTGCTCCACAGAGAAGGCAGGAGCCCCACCCTCCTTGGCAGGCTGGCAGCTGCCCAAGTTGTGGCTGCAGATCCGAGCCTCCCTGTGCTCTTTGGGGGCTGGGAATAGGCAGGAGCCCTGACCTCCCGGTCACAGCTGCAGCTGCCCAAACCATGGCTTCAGACCCGGGGCCCCTCACTCCATGGAGCAGGCAGGAGCCCTACCCTGTGGCTCAGGGGCAGCAGCCCGAACCACTGCTGCAGAAGACTCAAGCATCTCTGCACTCTTGGGGACCTGGGAATGTCCCCCTGCCCTTGCAGGCTCAGAAATGCCTGCTCCCACTGCCTGGCATCTGCCTGCTGTTGGCACCCACTTCAACCTTGAAGCAAAGTCAGGGCTGAGCCCCAGTGCCACGAATGGCAGTGGGTGGCAGAGAGATTTCTGGGCAGAAGGGGGCAAGTCCCCAGTGAGGTACCATCTTCAGGCCAGGGAGGTCCTGATGGCTGGGGGCCAGGCTGCCAGTCCCACAGACTGGAGTGGGAACTTGTGGTGGCTTTTCTGGGCTTCCCATGGCCACCCATGGACCATCCTGCACGTACTTCCTCCCCTCTGAGGCCCATAAAACTCCTAGGCTCAGCCACATCTGAGCAGATGACAGGACCTGCCAGCTGCAAAGGGAACCTGTCTTCTCTGCTGAGAGCAGCAGATGTCAGGATGACCAGCAGCAGAGAGGAGCTACACACTCTAGGGCCTCCTCTCTGCTGAGAGCTTCAGAGGCCTGCAGAGATGTCAGGACTACCAGCTGCAGAGAGGATCAAATCACTCCAGGGCCTCCTCTCTGCTGAGAGCTGGGAAGATAATGCGAGGATCTGCTTGAGGAGAGGAGCTTCCTACTCCAGGGTCTCCTCTCTGCTAGGAGCTGAACACTTGTTGAGACAACCTGAATGTGGAAAGGAGCTACACACTGCAGGTTGTGTGAGCTGTTCTATTGCTCAGTAAAGCTCCTCTTCATCTTGCTAACCCTCCACTTTTCTGTGTACCTCATTATTCGTGGTCACAGGACAAGAACTTGGGACCTGCTGAATGGTGGAGCTAAAAGAGCTGTAACACATGGGCTGAAACATGTCCCTTGCTTACCACCCTGTGGGCAAAGAGAAGGAGAGGATAGCTGCAGCCCCTCAGGGAGTACAGACCTGAGAGCTCCCCAAGCCAGATCTGTGACTTCCTCTTTGGGGTCCTGCAGTGACTGGTGTCTCCAAGCTTGAGGGCACTACTGTGTTCCCTGGTGCCAGCCGGGGAAGCTGCTTGTGGTGCACCCGGTACAGCCACAGCCTTGCAGAGACCTGGCACCCATGTTGAAACCTGGAGCTGCCCACCCACTGCAGAAGCTGACATGTCTGAGCAGTGGCCAGACCCCACACTCGCTCACCAACCCCTCTCCACTCCAGGCCTGACTTGCCCTTGGCAGGAGTGAGATCCAGGCCAGTAGTGTGAGCTGAGTGCGACCTGCCAGGCCAAGTGGACAGAACAAACCCAGGGGCCCAAGCAAAACTCGGGCAAAGGTGCCACCAGTCAGAGGTTTCAGGCCAGAGAAGTGATACCGCAAGAATCCCGTAACAACTGGACTCTATTGCTCTTTTTTTTTTTTTTTTTTTTGCAACATTTGCTCTTATGAATCATTTGGTCAAATTTCTCTTGCTTATCATTTGACACTTTCACCCGGACCCATATTTAGTAGTCTCCTTCTGGCCCAAATTATCATAGCAATTGGTAAAATAGGCTTCTACTTTTTCAATTTCTTTGGTTTATAATCTAGCTTGACTTTCTAGGATATGTCGATGAGAGAAAATGCTCTAATCACAAGTTTTATCTTGGCCTTGCAAGCTAGAATGACCAGTACTTCTTAGCATGGAGGGGAATTTTTTTTTTTTTTTTTTTTTTGAGGCAGGGTCTCACTCTGTCACCCAGGCTGGAATGCAGTGGGGCAATCTTGGCTCATTGCAACCTCGGCCTCCCAGGCTCAAGCAATCCTCCCACCTCAGCCTCCTGAGTAACTGGGACTACATGAGCACACCACCATGCCTAGCTAATTTTCGTATTTTTTTTAGAGATGGGGTTTCACCACATTGCTCAGACTGGTCTTGAACTCCTGAACTCAAGCAATCCACCCACCTTGGCCTCCCAAAGTGCTAGGATTATAAGAGTGAGCCACTGCCCCTAGCCAGGAGGGGAATTTAATATAGCAGTGCTCTTTTCCATCAATCTTGTTAATGAGTTGTATACATTATAAAACTATAAGGACACTCACAAGGCCTTTTAACTTTTGGATGCAATTGTCACCACAATTCTAATATACTGCCTCTGTCTCTGTTTATATCAGTACATTTGTTCACCAAACATTGACTAATAGTCCATAATATTTCAGGCACTTTCCTAATGCTTGGGATGGAGCTCTCTCAATAAACTTAATTTTGACCAAACATTGTATTCTATAGGACATTAAAAGTGTTATGTGAAAACAAATAAAATAAAAAGAGGCTTCATGGTTACATGGACTTGGAAAAAGGCAGGTTAAACAGAGGCAATTAATTTTCTTGTGTACAGAATACCCTAAGGTCTTTAAACCACTATCCCTTCAAGTCTTATCATGAATGTCCAAGAAGTATTGAAGTAGAGTTAAAAAAAGAACTGCGTCTCAAATATTTGTTGGACAACAAACCTTTTTCTGCTGATTGTTTCATTGGGCTAGTGTTCCTCAGAATATACCTTGGGAAATGCTAGTTCTGTCTAGACAGGAACATATGATGGTTAAGTTGGTGTCATTATGGCTTGTTGCTTCTTTTTGTCCCGGAAATACTTTTTTCCTTGAAATCTGTCTGATACTAACATAGCCATTACGACCTTAATTGGGTTGCTATTTGTATGGCATATATTTTTACATCCAATTTTTCAACTTTCCCATAACTTTCTATTTAAAGTATGTCCCTTGTAGACAGATTACAGGTGCTTTCTACTATTTGAATAATTCTGAAAATCTCTGTCTTTAAATTTATGGGAGTATTCCATTAGAACGTAATATGCTTATTGTTGTGTTGTGTTGGATATACATTATTATTTTTTATTTTCTGTTTGTCCCTCTGCTTTCAAGTCCTCTATGATCTATGTTGACATAACTACCTCTCTCTTTGTTTTGTTCATTGTAGGTATTTGATAAAGATTTGTTGAATTGATTAATAAACTGTTGCTTCCTTTGTGGCACCAGCAGGAGTTCCAATAATGAAGAGAGGTGTTTCCTAGCTTTGCCAATGTAGTAGTTAGGCCTTCCTTAAATATTAATAGTCTAGAAAAAAAGGAGCAATTTGAAATCAAAATTGACCCAAAAACTCTGCCCCCCTCAGAACTCTGAGAGAATTTTGCATATCTAAGAAAACTTAGCATGATGTTGCCCATGGATAAAACAATCTATCTTCTTACTTGTATGAATGATAATTCCTGTTCTCATACTTTATGAACATAAGAAGTAAACAACTTGAAACTACAAAATGTATGTGTAATTTACCCCTCGTAAGACATTACAATTTGATATTTATCTCTTAGTGTCATTAAAAAAAGCATAAGAAAATCTTAAGTCTTAAACTGTATATTGTCATTTTTTAACCATTGTCTCTCTAGGCATAAGAATTACATTGAGTACATAATGATCAATTGAACTGGTCAAATTGAATATTTTAAATTGATCTGCCTATGTATCTGGTCAAATTGAAAATATTATCAAGCTGTTCTCAGGATACATTTGGCAATACCTACAGGTAGGTTACAAAGACGATTCTCTGAGTCATTTTATTCTTCTTGACTCCAATTTTTTCATGCACAGCATGGGGATGAGTACAGTTATTGAATTAACCATGACTCATCCACTGGAGAAATTCTAATAATGACTACAAAATAATATTCTCATTGGAAGAAAAGGAAATGTATCCTCTAAGTTTTCATCAACAGCTGCTAATAAATGGCTATTTCTGCTTCACATTTCATATAAATCAAAGATCCACAGTCATGTCAAAGATGCAAAATATGCTACTCTGATTTGAATTATGCTTAATACAACACAAAGTTTTTTGATATGAATTTAATACTAAAGTTGTTTTTTTGTGGACTTTTAGTTAAACCTATTGCTATGATCTTTTAGCCTGGAAAAGAGAGAGTATGTAGCTAGAGAACTTGCTGAAAAAATCCACAAATAAATTGAGCCTAAACTGTCTACTAAAAAAAAATGACAGTTGGTAAACACTGTAATTTAAAATATATTGCACATTTGTGGTATGCATTAATCATTTACTAGAGTGATACTACAGTGATAATGCTACTACCTTTTGAAAATAAAGCAGATATATTGTCAAGAGACCTTAGAGATAATCTGAAGAAAATATTTAAAAAAGAAATGTTTCTGAAGGTTGTTGGACAGAGCCACTAAGAAAAATAAATTTGTTTTACACATTTCTAGTTATTATTTCAAATTTTATCTCATTTTTATGTGTCTTCTATGTATTCTTCTTTCTAGCTTTATTGGGGTATGATTGAAATTGTAAAGGCATACCTTTGAGACATATTGTGGGTTCAGTTCCAGACCACAATAATAACACAAATATCACAATAAAGTGAGTAAAATGCTTTTTTCCCCAGTGAATATGAAAGCTATGTTTATACCATAGTAGTCTATTAAGTGTGCAATAACATTATGTCTAAAAAATGTACATATCTAATTAAAAATACGTTATCACCAAAAAGTGCTACCACTCATCTGAGCCTTCAGCGAGTCATAATCTTTTTGCTGGTGGCGAATCTTGCCTCCATGTTGGTGGCTGCTGGCTGATTATGGTGGTGGCTGCTGAAGTTTGGGGTGGCTGTGGCAATTTCTTACAATAAGATAAGAGTGAAGTTTGTTGCATCCATTGGTTCTTCTTTTCACAAAAGATTTTTCTGTAGCATGCTATGCTGTTTGATAGCATCTTACACAGAGTGGAAATTCTGTTAGAATTAAAATTAATCCTCTCAAACCCTACCACCTCTTTATTAACTAAGTTTATGTAACACTCTAAATCCTTTGTTGTCGTTTCAACAATGTTCACAGTATCTTAACCAGAAATATATCCCATCTCAACAAACCACTTTCTTTGCTCATCTATAAGAAGCAAGTTCTCATCCATTGAAGTTTCATCACGACAACTCAGCATATCACTCACATCTTCAGGCTCCACTTCTAATTCTGGTTCTTTTGCTATTTTTTTTTTTTTTTTTTACCACATTTGCTGTTACTTCCTCTACCGAAGTCTTAAACCCCTCAGAGTCATCCATGTGGGTTGGAATCAACTTCTTCCAAACTCTCTTAATGTTGATATTTTGACCTCTTCCCATGAATCATGAATGTTCTTAATGGCATCTAGAATGGCAAATACTTTCAAGGAGGCTTTCAATCGATTTTGCCCAGATCTGTCAGAGGAATCACTATCTATGGCAGCTATCACCTTCCAGAATGTCTTTCTTAAATAATAAAGCTTGAAATTCAAAGTTACTTCTTGATCCATGGGCTGCAGAATGGATATTGTGTTAGCAGGTGTGAAAACAACATTAATCTCCTTACACGTCTTCATCTGAGCTCTTAGGTGACCAGGTGCATTTTCAGTAAACATGTACTATTTTGAAAGGAATCTGTTTTTTCTGAGCAGTAGGTGCCATCAGTGGGCTTAAAATATTCAGTAAACCATGCAGCAAACAGATGTGCTGACTTCCAAGTTTTGTTGTTCCATTTATAGGGAAAAGAAAAAGAGTAATTTAGCATAATTTTTAATAACACTAGGATTTTTGGAATAGTCAATAAGCATTGGCTTCAATGTAAAGTCACCAGCTGCGTTAGCCCCTAACAAGAGAGTCAGCCTGTGCTTTGAAGCTTTGAAGCCAGGAATTAACTTCTTTCTAGCTATGAAAGTCCTAGATGGCATATTCTTCCAATATAAAGCTGTTTTGTCTACATTAAAAATCTATTTTTGAGAATAGCCACCTTCATCAATTATCTTAGCTAGATCTTCTGGAGAACTTGCTGCAGCTTTCACATCAGCACTTGTTTCTTCACCAAAGAGATGGCTTCCTTCCTTTAACTTCACGAACCAACCTCTATGAGCTTCCAACTCTTCTTCTACAGCTTCCTCACCTCTCTTGACCTTCACAGAATTGAAAAATGTTAGAACTTTGCTCTGGATTAAGCTTTGGCTTAAGGGAATGTTGTGGATAGTTTTATCTTCTATAAAGAGCACTAAAACTTTCTCCATATCAGCAATATGGCTGTTTTGCTTTCTTATCATTCATGTGTTCACTGGAGTAGTACTTTTTGAATTTCTCCAAAGCTTTTCCTTTGCATTCACAGCCTGGCTGTTTGGCACAGGAGGTCTAGCTTGCTATCTATCTCAGTTTTCAACATGCCTCCTTCACTAAGCTTTATCATTTCTAGCTTTTGATTTAAAGTGATAGATATGCAGATCTTTATTTCACTTGAATACTTAGAGGCCATTGTAGGGTTATCAGTTGTCCTAATTTTAAGATTGTTGTGTCCGAGAAAATAGGAAGGCCCAACAAGAGGGAGAGAGACAGGGGAATGGCTGGTCAGTGGAGTAGTCAGAACACAGTGTTTATAGATTAACTTTGCCATCTTACATAGGCGTGGTTTGTGGGGGCCCCAAGTAATGACAATAGTAAAACATCCGAGATAGCTGATCACAGATTACCATAACAGATATAATAATAATAATATTTAGAATACTGTGAGAATTACCAAAATTCGACAGAGACGCAAAGTGAGCACATGATACTGGAAAAATGGTGGCAATAGACTTGCTGTGCGCAGGGTTGCCACAAACCTTCAATTTGTAAAAAACACAATACCTGAAAAGAGCAATAAAGTGAAACAGATTACACCTCGGGGTAGGCTGGTATATATTGAAAGTGTACATTGTAATGTTTTGATTTACTTTGTGAAATCATTACCACAATCAAGCTAATTAACATATCCATGACCTCACATATTCGTAAGAGATTATTTTGATACTATAAACTTATCTGGAGGCCAGGCACAGTGGCTCATGCCTGTAATCCTAGCACTTTGGGGGGCCGAAGCGGGTGGATCACTTGAGGTCAGAAGTTCAAAACCAGCCTGGCCAACACGGTGAAACCCTGTCTCTACTAAAAATACAAAAATTTAGCAGGGTGTGGTAGTGCACGCTTGTAATCCCAGCTACTCGGGAGGCTGAGGCAGGAGAATCACTTGAACCCGGGAGGCGGAGGTTGCAGTGAACCAAGACCACACCACTGCACTCCAGGACGGGCAACAGAGTGATACTCTGTCTCAAAAAAAACCAAAACCAAAACCAAAACAAAACAAAACTCATTTTGGGGCCGGGCATGGTGGCTGATGCCTGTAATCCCAGCACTTTAGGAGGCCGACGCAGGCTGATCACCTGAGGTCAGGAGTTCGAGACCAGCCTGGCCAACATGGTAAAACCCCATCTGTACCAAAAATGCAAAAATTATCCAGGTGTGGTGGCAGGCGCCTGAAATCCCAGCTACTTGGGAGGTGGAGGCAGGAGAATCACTAGAACCCAGGAGACGGAGGTTGCAGTGAGCTGAGATCACACCATTGCACTCCAGCCTGGGCAACAAGAGCAAAACTACATCTAAAAAAAAAAAAAACAAAAAAAAAAACACTTATTTTGATAGTCTTTTAAATAAAAATTTAAAAATACAGAAGAAAATGCATATATGTTACAATTTTGCTTTGTATTGACAAATTCAATAGATTTAAATATTTGATCTAATTTGAACTTGATACCATAATAAATATACTCATGATACATTTTAAAAAGAGTAAAATAAATAGGTGAAGTATAAGAAATTTCTATGATGACAAAATAATTGCCTCCCATTGTGATGGTGGATACATGACATTATGTTTTTATCAAAACCCATAAAAGTATATAACACAAAGAATGAATCCTAATCTAAAGTGTGAACTTCTGTTAGTAATAATGTATCAGTTGTTATGATTCATTAATTGTAACAAATGTACCATACCAATGCAACATGTTAACAATAGGGGAAATTGTAGATTTCTGTAAATCTAAAACTGTTTTAAAAACATAAACTCTATTGATTAAAAGAGGAGTAAAATGTGCATTATATTTATAAAGCAGCATTCTTTCTCATTTATAAAATAACTCTCTGCTCACTGTTTGTTTCAATTTGAAACTATATGGCCCTTTTGCTTTTTCCCTTGACTGGTATCAGGTTTTACTCTGTTACTCTCCAGTATATTCTCCCAAGTATATATACTTGTACTGTATATCTTAAACTATAAATCTATAAATGACAGTGGGGAAGGAGCTGCTGTGCTCTTTGCCTTATGCCTTTTCCAACACAATGAAAATGCTCACGATTAGCACTGCTGTTTTGTTTTATTTTGTTTTACAGTGAATTGTCTCTTTATTTGTCAGAATCTACTTTTTCAGAACTCAGGAGAGCTGATGTATACCCTTCTGATTGACTAGCCACAAAAAGTACCGTGCTAGTTTTACGGGTGGTGGTCAATATGCTGGATGATGGACTCACTGAAGTTGAGCTGAGAGAGAACATGTTTGGCCAAGGCCAAGGCTTGGCACATGTATGAGAGTCCAGGCAATATTCAGAATGTGAGCATAACAAAGAGGTGATCAATATGGCTTGAAAGTCTCAGGAAGTGGCTTCATCCCCACACTTAAATAAGGAATAAAATGGTAAAGATAGTGACAAATTAAATGGGTACCTTGGACTAAGATTACCATTTTATTTCTTGGTGTCTATATACAAGCTATCTAAAGTTTAAAGGTTAACCTGTATTATGTCATAGTTTCTGTTTAGGTTTTTAGTATAACTTTGTGATTAAAGAGTTTTTTTCCTACGATTCCCTAAAAATACTTAGAAATGGAAATGCTTCCAGAAAAATATTATAAAATTAATAACTTGGGTGAATTCCCATAAATAGCAAATATAGTAAGGGTAAAAACAATGGTATGCATTCTGTGATATAATGTCCAAGAACTGAGAAATGGAGAGAAAACTTTTGGATATTATTTATAAAAAGCAAAGAGGCACAGTAGCCTTCTCTTCCAACAAATAGGATGTTTAAAAGTATTTTACAGTAATATGCCTTCAATCATGGAACCAGGACAGTATTGGGTAGCAAGACCTCTGTTGTCCATTCCAGCTCTTCTATTCTTTGAGTTGAAAATGATACACAGATGTTTCTCTGTAATGAATTTGGAGCACCAGAAACAATTACAAATGTGATTATGGACAACTTATCATTGTTATAATTTTTAAAAAGTGAATATTTGTTAGGTAAATATGTGTGTCCCAACATCAATTCCTGAGAAAAATATAATTATTTACATCCCATCCCCAACAAATTATGTTTTTTATATAATTAATGATAATAAAAGCCCAAGGTGTAGGGTTATCAGTGAGGATCTATGCTTAGGAGCAGTCATCTTCAGGCGATTGCCTTTAGATGTCTGCTTAGAAGATCACATTCTAAATCATTACAGAATAAGGAAATTTCCCCTAAAGCCAAAATTAACCTTAAGAGGTTGGTGAACAATTTCCTTCAGAATAACTCAACCTCTTTATGTTTAAAGACAGAATGACTTAGAATATAGGTTTTGACTGGAGGTAGCACGTAGCATGATCAAGTTGAAATTAGAAGACATAGCTTTCGGCTTCAGCTCTGCTACTTCTAAGCTGTGTAACCTTTGAATAGATACTTATGGCCTTTAAAAATTCATTGAGTCTAACCCACTTGTTCTTCAGTAATAGAAAATGAAAATAATGGTGGTGATCTAACAACACATAATTAAGAGAAGGAAAAAGAAGTTTAAATCAATGAAGAGATTTAAATCATTTGGTAGTACCCAAATGATGTTGGGATCACTTTAATTGAGGTTATTCTAATTGCCAAATTCTCTACTACTGCTTATAGCCAAGTTCCTGGAAAGAAGTGTCTATAAATCATGTCTCCATTGCATTACTTCCCATTTCTCCCCAACTCATTCTAGTTCCTTCTCTGTCCCCACCACTTCACCAATATTAATTTCTCTCAGCTTTACCAATGATTTTCTTGTTGGACAATCCAGAACATGCTTTTCAGATTTCATGCCCATTAATTTCTCAACAGCATTGGCCAAAGTTTTAACTCCCTCTCTTTTGAGGCTATTATTTCTCTTAGCTTCTGGTATTCTGGTTTTCCTCTTAGTTCTCTGGCTTCTCCTTCTAGGCACTTTCATAGGCTTATCCTCAAATAGTTTCTTAATGTTGTAGCCTGGAGCCTTGTTTTAAAACCAAGACTTCAATTACTCATCTATATGTTGAGGACTAACTAATTAACATCTTCAGTCCGAACCTCTTCTCTGACCTCCGCAGATGTGACAATTTTCTGAAAATCTCCATTTTGCTACCTGGAAAGCATATAAGAGTGCCTGCCCTTACATTTCCTTCATTGCCCTAATCACAATATCAGTATGTGTTTGTGTTATTGCAGGTCAATATTCATCTTGTTCATTATACTGACACCACTTGAGATCAAGGAATGTCTCTGTTTTGTTCACCATCTTGCACATAGTAAATGCTTAGTAAATATCCAAATATCAGCTCATTGCATTTCAGGTATGCAGTTCTTTTCTGGTCCTCAAATACCTTTTCTCCCCTTCAGAAATTTTTACTTATCGTTGATTCTATATGGAATGTTTTTTATTTCTAACTTCACATGGACAGCTTCTGCTCATCATTCAGGCTACATTTCAAACGTCATTTCCTCAACAAGGCCCTTCATAATGATCTGATCTAAAGATGCTCCCTACTCTTACCACAGTCATAGCACATTGCAACACTATTGTGCCTTCTGAACTGGGTTTATTGTTTATCTCACCAGTAGAATATAAGCCTCCTAATAATAGGGAGCTGGTCTATATTGGTCACCAGTACAACCTTTGTACCTCACAAATAATAACTCAAGAAACTCAATAAGTGAATTTTGTAAAAATAATAAAAGGTTATTTAACCCAGTTATAAAAACATTCCATGAAAGAGAATGAGAGATTACGTGCTACTAGGAGACACAGAAATATTTTATGGAGGAGGAAGCATTTGAATTTTATCTTCTAAGATAAATAGGACCACAAATTCAGAACATGGATATGCAAGTGTAGAATTTTCAGCTGTGGGAAAAGCTCAAGCTAAAGCCAAAAGCGGAGGAATTGAGTCTTCTTCCATCATGCATGGCAAATAGGTCAGTATGGCTAGCAGAAAAATAAAGCTGAAAACATACATTGAGATTATATTATATGAGGTTTTACATTAGAATATGTGCACTAGAAAGCATTTTTCAAAAGGAACAGATCAGCAGCATCATCAGATCTATGCTTTTGTAAGGTAAATCAAAGAACAGTGTGAACATGATGGCATAAAAAAGAGACTGGAAGTAGAAAAGCCAGTTAGGAGACTATAGCAATATGTCACAAGAGGAATAGAGTCTGAATTTGAGAAATGGCCTTAAAGAAAGACAAGAGGGGGAGATCAAAAGAAACCAGAAAGATTTGTTTGCTAACTGCATGTACATATTGAGGGGAGGATGAAAAGTTTACATTCTGCTTCAATAGTGACATTATTCATGGTACTATGAAACTGAGTAGGCAAAAAAAAAAAAAAAAAAAGAAATTAGGGTGTTGGAGAAGTGTATTCAGGTTTGGAGAATAGATTTTATGATCACTGGATATATGAGTAAAAGGTACAGCTGGTAGTTGAGTGTTTCAGTCTAGAATTAAGAGGAATATGCTGGGCTAGAGATTAATATTTGAGAATCATCAGTACATATATGGTACTTAAAACATGGCAATGGATGGAATTGCCCAGTGATGCTAAGAGAGAATATAGCTACTAATGGAATGTTGGTGGAAATCTGTGTTAAATAAACTAGAAAAGAAAGAGCTCTGTGAGATAATCTATCAACTATGAAAGAGAAAAAAGCAAAATTTAGCTGAAATATATATCATGTGTTTCAATAAAAAAACTCTTACTATTCTTAGAAAGATGACTATAAAAGGCAGTGTCATATGGTGCAGACAGCCTTAAGTGATGAAATTATCCCTATTGAAATGTGAAAAATTTTGAATTTTTAATGTTA
Organism: Pan troglodytes; assembly: GCF_028858775.2. NCBI lineage: Eukaryota > Metazoa > Chordata > Mammalia > Primates > Hominidae > Pan > Pan troglodytes. The sequence continues at coordinate 144,283,345 of NC_072421.2, read as the reverse complement.
GATATAAAGTTTGTTAATTCTGCCCAAAATACCATAGAATACTGAACATTTCCAGGGGACTTTCAATAACATATCACTGTTGATTTTTTTATTGTTTTTACATTTTTTTTTCTTTTTATCATTATTATATTTTCGGGGGGTAAGAGGGGACAGAGTCTCACTTTGTCACCCAGCCTGGAGTGCAGTGGCATGATCTCAGCTCACTGCATCCTCCACCTCCTGGGTTCAAGCAATTCTCATGCCTCAACCTCTCGAGTAATTGGAATTACAGGCATGCGCCACCACGCCCAGCCTATTTTTGTATTTTTAGTAGAGACGGGGTTTTGCCACGTTGGCCAGGTTGGTCTCGAACTCCTGGCCTCAGATGATCCACCTGCCTCGGCCTTCCAAAGTGCTGGGATTACAGGCGTGAGCCACCATGCCTAGCCTTTTTATTTTTATAATTTTTGTGGGTACATAGTAGGTGTATATATTTATAGGGTACATGAGAGAGGTTTTGATACAAGCATGCAATGTGAAATAAGCACATCATGAAGAATGGAGTATCCATTCCCTCAAGCATTTATATTGAGTTACAAACAATCAAATTACACACTTTAAGTTATTTAAAAATGTACAATTATTATTGACTATACTCACCCTATTATGCTATCGAATAGTAGGTCTTATTCATTCTTCTGCTTTTTTGTACCCATTAACCATCCCCACTTCTCCTCAAGTCTCTCCACTACCCTTCTCAGCCTCTGGTAATCATCCTGGAGTTCAATTGTCTTGATTTTTAGATTCCACCAATAAGTGAGAACATGCGACCTTTGTTTTTCTGTGCCTGGCTTATTTCACTTAAC